>NC_048437.1:5395156-5695156 GCF_004353265.1 Vitis riparia
GGCATTAGTGTGGCAAAACCAGATTCTTGTGCATCAATAATTCTGTAAGCCCCCCATCCTCTGGATGTTCATCTCTCTCTGAAATAGTAGTATAGTTTTTAACACTGGCTCTCTCTCAGCGGTGACAAGGGAGACACCATAAGGGCATCATATGTGCACCACCTGGATTCACTAAAGAAGAGTGCTGCAGTGGGAGAAATCAGTAGAAGATTTTCCACAAATGATAATACATTTACAGTAGGAGGGTCTTATGCAATTGACCCCCTAACAAACGTGAAAGCAAAGCTCAATAATCACGGCAATCTCGGGGCTCTCTTGCAGCATGAGATCATACCAAAGTCAATACTGACTCTCTCTGGCGAGTTTGACACCAAGGCGCTGGACAAAACTCCTAGGTTTGGGCTGGCCCTTGCTCTCAAGCCTTGAGTGGTTTTCTGCTGTTGGAGTATTCGGTCGTTTGAATTCCATACCCTTTTTATTTTTCAGTGGCGCCTGAAAGGGAGCTCTTAATAAATAATTCCACAATATATTCATTTCTAGGTTTTGGATTGTGGATGGATTGTATTTTTGTTCAGGCCTCCTTGTGGTCTTTTTTTCCTCGTTTTCTCATCATTTTGACATAGATGCAACATTTTCTTACCCTCCAGTGGAGGATTGTTGGAGAGTGGTAGTGCCAAATTTATTGGAGACTGCTTTATTGCAATGTGCCAGAACATTTTGTTTTGATCGTGATCTGCAGGATTCTCAATGTGAGAGTTATTTTGAAAATATTAGTAATCTCACATATATATATTGATATTTGGATTTTATCAATATATCAGGAAATATTGAGAGGTATTTTGACAAAAAATAAAATTGATGAGACAAAATTAGATCCCATGGAAATGCTGAGAAAAATTTTAAGAAATGATAGAAGAAATAATAATAGATATTTAAAAATTATTTTGTTAAAAAAATTAATATATGTAGGATATAATTTCTTATAGTTAATGTGCATTGAATTTTGTAAACATATATTTATTATTAAGTTCTATTAAATATTGTTTAACAATAATATTTATATTTATATTTTTTATATTTTATCATCATGTAAATGATAGATAATCAATTAAATAAAATGATTAAAATATATTTATTTCTTAAAATATTTTTTTAATATCTTGTTTTTAAAATGAAATTAAATACATGCATTTGTGCATTTTTAATTTTGTGTAAATCTGCCCTTAGTGTTTAATGTAAATTTTTTGCCTTCGGTTCGATTCTCCCTTCTTCAAAGTGCAAATCAACTTTTAGCTGTTAAGGTTTAATGTAAATTTTTTGACTTGGGTTTGAGTCGCCCTTATGCAAAGTGCAACTAGTAAGAGGAGTGGATTGAATTTTAGGTTATGTTTGATTCTCGATAAGCACGAAAGAAAGAAAATGTAAAAAAGAATGATTTTCTAGTATTTGATTTCACTATAATTTTTTTTTTTTAAATTAACTATAATTAAAATTAGTTAGAAATTTATACATTTTAAAATTATTTAATCTTTATATAATGAAGAAAATGAAATAAAATAAATTTAAAAAAACATATCAAAATAATTTATTAATTTTAAATTTATTTTTTATTTTCTTTCTTTTTTTCCTTCCACTTTTTCACTTTTTCTCTTTATTTTCTTTCCCTCGAAATTTCCCGGAACCAAACATAGGTTTAGGTTCCACCAAGCATGTGAATAGTGAGGGGTCCTTAAATGAGAAATTTTCATGATTTTCCTCAAAAAATAACCATTTTTCTAAAAAATAAAGATCGCAATATCGCTGACATTTCACAATAATGCGATTTTTTCCGATTATTTTTTTCCTACTATCGAGTTTTTGGACGAAATATCAATGATAGTTTCCGACATTTCAAACCTTGTTATTTTCGGAGCAAATGCCCGGCCCAAACTGATATTTTTGGTTAAGTTCCATGTTTCAAATGGCACTCTTTGGTGTTTTGCCGTTTACAGAACGAAATCACAGTATCCATAAATGACTGAAGCTATAAGTTTTACTCCTCTGTCAGGGGTGATCAACCCAATAGCCTTAAATTTAAGAACAAATAAAATTCTTTGTTCTCTGCAAAATGGTTTACCTTCCGTTCACTTCCGTTCACCTGTGAGTCATCATCTTACCAGTAAAGATACGTGCATTAGTGTCCAGTTCACCTATGAGTCTAAGTATAAGAAACTCTTCCCATGAAGAAAATTGGGTTAAGCCCAGCTGATAACACTTTGCCCCCAAAGCTCATATTCAGTCAAAATAAGAACAGACCCCTTGCCCCACGAACCTCATATTCGAAGTCCCAAAATTCAATACTTTGCCCCGTAACTTTAAACAACAATCTACCCCCAAGTTTTGCTTGTTAAACAACAACAATTTGAATAAATTAGTCATAATCAAATTATCACTTTCTATATGGATATGAAAATCACAAATTACAGACATACATCTCTCAAATAAGAAAATCAAACTTCTCTAAAATCTAAAATCTAAAATAAAAAATCAATACAATCGGCCAATTAAGAAACTCCACTTCAAAACTGTCCGTCTGAAGTTAGTTTTATCCAAATTTAAACTAACGTACAAAACAGAGTAATCCTTTTTATAATAATGGAGGGCTTATAAATGAATTCAAACTTGCGTCCAGAACAGAGCAATCCTTTTTATAATCATGGAGGGTTCATAAATGATGTTGAAGTACTATTCTTCAACAAACTAGAGGGATAAAAGTGTCCAACTTCAAATATAAGGTAACAAAGTGTAAAACATGCTGAGGGATAAAGCGTAAAACATGTTGAGGGATGAAGTGTTAGATTTCGAATACAAGGGAACAAAATAATACAAAGGAACAATAGTATAAAACACGTAAAAGGTTGAGGGGTTATAACCAAACATAATTCATTCTAAGCTCTGACCTTTATTAAATTTAACATTCATGAAGCATATATTTCCAGTTGATTGACCGGAATCCTGTCAAGAGATATGTATTTCTTTTGGTTTCTTTTCTATGATTATTTCACCAACCATTTCACACCTCAAATTAACAGAAGGGGAGCTTCACATGAGAGATCAATCCGTAAAGGTACTTCCTATTTGGATTCCTGCACTATTATTTCTATTTCTCTGTATGAATGAGCGCACACCTGGTTTTGACCATCAGTCTTTTATGTGTGCTTGGTCTCATCCTTCAAAAGGAAAGAAAAGAAAAGAAAAGAAAAAGCTTTTGAAAAGTTCAAAAAACATGTTAGTTTTGGATGGTTTTTATTTTCTAGAGGAAAATTTGTTCCTCAAACACCATGCCCTTACAGTTGCAATTATACATATATAACCAGACTCTGCAAATCAAAGCATAATCCTCGGTGGTAAAGTCCAACCAATAAATGAAAACCGATAGTCAGTAAGCCTCAACCTTATTTGATTGTATGATCAAGAAAATGTACCTTACAACCTCACCAGACGGGAGTCCAAACACTCACAGGTGAAGTGAGATTCAGCCATCTAGGGCAAAGCATAGAACAAACACAAACTTGATTATGTGTTCCCACATCTTCCATTTTGGAATTTGAGGAAAATACTTACAAACAAGTATTTCCTAACTCTAAGAAAGGATTATGTAAATATGATCCGATAACATCAACAGATGCATAGCATATTACAGGCAGATGGAACCCAAAACAAAAGGCCTTTGTTTGGGTTCAGCAATGAATAGGATATTAAAGGCTCCCTGTTAGTTAATATATCGCACGGAAAAAGAAGCTAAACAAATCCATTTGCTAATTGAGAATGCTAGGCACAATATCATACCATAAAGAAGTAGGAACATTCCATTAAGGTATCATAAAATCCATATTTTGGCAGAGAGAACGTCTGAACCTCAACTTATAATGCAAAATCCTCAAAATAAACCATCCAAACAAAACATGATAAAGAACATCTAAGACAGATACCTGTTACAAAAAAAAAAGACAAAAACGAACCGATCAATCGACGCTCTGCATGATATCCTCCGCGGTGAACTTGGTGCCCTTGTCCTTGTCAGCGGCCGCGCGACCCTTGGCCTTGCGATCGAGGAGTGACTTGCGGTCCTTGTCGAGGCGTAGCTTTGTGATCACGACCTTGGAAGGATTGATGCCGACGTTGACGGTGGATCCGTTAACCTTCTCGCGAGTGATCCGTTCGACATGGATGACCCATTTCCGGCGGTAAACTTGAACGACTTTCCCCTCACGGCCCTTGAAGGTTCCCCGAACGACCTGGACCTCGTCGTCCTTGCGAATGGGCATGGAGCGAGCGTTGTACTTGCTGCGGAGGTCGGTGGAGAGTGGTGCGCTCATCAGCACTCGCCGGACACTCGACGGCGCCGTGAAGTGAGCCTTCCGACTCTTCCGGCGGGAGCTTGAAACTCTCGGATTGTACTTCATCTTGGTCCCTCGCCTCTCTCTGCAACACCAAGTGACGGCAACCAGAAGGGTTATTAGGGTTAGGGTTTCTGGATATTTATAGCGGCGGGTTTTGTTTCTCGAAGTGCTCAACGACGTCGTTTATATGGACAAAGGAAAAACGACGCCGTTTGGATGTTAAAAACGACTTCGTTTTATTAATATTTTAAAACGAGATTGCTTGGATTAGTAATTCAAAAACGACGTCGTTTGGATTTAATACCAATTAAAACAGGCACAATCAATACCCAAATAAAAAAATGGAAATTCATATTAAATGGCAGTGAAATATAAAACATTTTTCTGATGAAATCTTTGATATATTTGTATGAAAAAAAAGGTCTAAAATATTTTATAGAAATAAAAACATGTTTAAAAAGTTATCATGATTTGTAATTTTCATATTATTAACAATCAATTAAATGATTCTTAAAAATAAAATAATCACAATTCATTTACTTGTTAAAATTTTAATATAATATTTTATTTTTCGCATGGATATTTATTTATATGTGTATTTATTAAAATAATTTAATTAAAACTAAAGCCTATGTATAAAATATATATAGTTAAGTTCATGTATGACTTGTAGGGCCAAAATACCTTCTTGGCTTGCATCTCTTGGAATACCCAGGAGGCCTAGGTTCGATTGTTGAAAATCAAGTCTTAAATTACATTTGAAAAGTATTTTTTATTTTATTTTTAAAATTGAGTTTAGAAAAGTTAAAAACAAATAAAGAAATAAAAGTTATAATGATCTATTTTTAATTTTGTAGATATTATTCAATTTATACCCAAGAGATTTTTACACAATTATATGATTAAAGAATCTCGTACATGTATAGTGTTACAAAATTTTCCTCCTATGCAATATATATGAGCTCATCTTAATCACGTAAACTTATTTTTAAAGCCACAATGGTATATTAGGTTTAAAGTGAATAATATTTATATGGTTTAAAGTGAGTATTTAGAAATATTATTGAAGTCAATATGACCAATGTGAATATTTGTTTATTCAACTTTACAAAAAGTGTTTATCTATTTAACATTACATTTACATAGGATTAGGATACAACGAGGATGTTGTATATATTGACGATAATTGTAATATCTCATATCAGATAAGGAAAGAAGTTTATGATATTATATATGTATGAATTTTGTTTAATGATATAAAAACTGCTTTAGTATTGTTAAGTAGTTACAAGTGTGGTAGAACATTTTAATACACCATTTTAACCAAAAATGGGTGGGTCGTACCATTTTAAAAAAAATATAATAATAATTATATATTTTATGAAATTAGAACCTAGTAAATGTTATACACTAAAAAAAATCGATGTTAATGCTATTGATTTTACTTTAAAAGCAAAAACAAATAAATAAAAAATTAAAGCACGAAGAATTAAATCTTGTTTGAGAATATTTAAAAAAATATTTTTTAAGAATTATTCTTGAAAATATTGATAAATTATTTTCAATAACAAAGTTGTGTTTGAGAATTTACATATGAAAAATAGTTTTCTCAATAACTTACGTAGAATATAAAAGTTTCAAAATATAATTTATATTTTTTTTTTGTTGAAAAGTGTCTAAAATTCCTAATTAGTATATATTCATTTTTTTTTATATAAAAAATATGCATACAATATTTTCTATATGGATATGTCTGTGTAATATTACATTTTCTTATAGGATAAATAAAATTATTAGCAATATTTTTATAAATATTTTACGTAATACAGGGAAAAAGTTATAAGATAAAGATGAACTTATAAAGTCTATATAAAGTAGATAAAGATGTGAGGAAGGATATGAGACATTTGGTGGAGTAAGAGGCTTGTGGTTCACAGGGTTCAAAATCTCGGTCGATACCGGTACGACTCGGCCGAGTCGTACCCGCCTCGACCATGGCCTATATCGGACCGATACCCGAGTTGGATATTTTATCGAGCAAACTTGGTTGAATTGAAAGAGTGAATCCCATGGAAACGTTGAGACAACTCCAAGATCATGTTGAGATTAAGCTATTTGGGTTATTGGTAATGGAAAAAAAGGTAATATTAGAGTAGAAATGGTAGAGAAGATGAGAGAATCAAAACCCACGAAAATGAAAAATACAGATTACAGAAATGGACTGCATCTTGTAGTCGCCGGTCAGATCCCCAAGTTCTTGTCGGAGATGGAACTAAGCGACATGAGGAGGAGGCAGAGTCGCCGGACTCCAGCACCGCTGTTATTGACAGAGAACGACGGTGAGGTGGTCGATGGAAGTGGGAGAAGAGAGAAAGTGGGCCTGCGAAGGAGCTGGTTGTGGGAAGAAATGGGTGTTTGACCGGTTAATGGTGGTTATGAGTATTTAACAGATGTGGATTTGAGTTTTTTTTTGTTGATAAATAGGTGAGGATTTAGGTTTTAAATAATATGTATTTATTTTTTAAGTAGATAATGAGTATTTGGTAGGAATTTGAGTTTTAAATAATTTGATGAAAATTATAATGATAAAAAATTAATAATGAATATTAGACTTATATCAAATAAATAGGAAATGAATATTTATATAAAAATTAAAATTAATGAATATATTTTATAAGAAAAATTATATTTATTTTTTTAAAGATGAATCATGGTTTTATTTTTTAATAGTTAAAAATATATATTTTTTAAATTCAAAATATTTAATTTAAACAATTTTTTTATAAAAAAAAATTGTTTTTTATTATTTTCATCTTCAACAAGAAACATTTATTATCAAGTGATTAAATTAAAATATTTTTAGAGATTTTTAATATTATTTTAAATCATCCCAAAAATATGTTTTTATTATAATTTGAATAATTTTAATATAATAGAAGTTTATTTTATTAATTTTTCATTCTACTTATTTGTATTTAATTTTTTTAAATAATTTTCATAATTTTTTAAAATTATTTTAAGCTCTTAAATTTGAATTTTTTGCCTCAAAACCTCCTGAGTCAATGACCCAAACCACGACTTTGAACTATGGTGGTTCATGGTTCAAGTATAAATATAAGGAGTGAGGAAATATGAGATGTATTGAGAATTCAATAATTGTATTTGGTTTATGTCATTTGTAATATTCCTTATAATATAGTAGAATAATTCTCTCTTATTTATGGATATAAACACGATTTATTAAATCACGTAAAAAGTCCATGTACCTTTGTATGAATTGTCTTACCTTTGTATTCTTAAATTAATATTATTTGTATTAAAACTTTCATCGACACAACAATAACATTAAATCTCAAGTTAAAAAGAATAAAGTACATGAAATAATGATAAAATAAATTTTAGTTGAAGGTAAAGTAAAAAAAATAAAATAGAGGGAACGATCATGAGATAAAGGTGGAGTTCTAAAAACTACACAAGATGAATATAAATGTAAGGAATATGAGATATAGTCGATAAAGTGAGAGAATTGTGATTTAGAGTGTAGATATAAGGAGTGATAAAATATGAGATATTTGAAAACTCAATAATTGTATCTGATTTCCGTCCCTTGTAATATTCTTTATGATGTAGTGAAATAATTTTATCTCAATTGTGAACGTAGACATGATTGGTCAAATTATATTAAAACTTTTTGTATCTTTATGTGAATTATTTTATTTTTGTATTATTAAACTAACATTGTTTACATTACAATTTCCGCTGGCATAACAAATTGGTATCATAGTTTATAATGAATATTTTTAGAAGAGCTAAAGAGAATAGGGTATACAAGAGGATAACAAAATGAATTTTGGTTGTATCATAGTTTATGATGAATATTTTTGGAAGAGCCATAGAAAATACAATGTACAAGAAGATGACAAAAAGAATTTTTGTTGAAAGTGAATCCCTTGTATCATGGAGAGATCCAAGGTGAAAATTGTTGAAAAGTGTCACAAGTTCTTAAGTAATATAAACTTCTTTTTGTAAATAATATTATATAAAATATTTCCTAAATTGATACGTTATTATAATTTTATATTTCCTTATAGGATAAGGAAGGCTATGTGGTTTTAATGGAGAAATGATGTTTGGGAAACTCAATAGTTATATTTAACTAAAAATGCTTTAAATTTGTTCTAAAAAACACACATTCTCAAAACATATTTTAAAAAACTATTGTCCTTAAGAAAATTTTCAAACGTGTTTTCTAAATTTAAAAATATATTTTTTATTTTAAAGAACAAAAAAATATTTTCAAAGACAATGATCAAACATTTCTTAGTTTTCTTATAATACATTACAATCGTTTTTTTTATATTTGACATTGAATATAATTAAATTACTCTTAAATGTTCTAAACTTAATAAGGACAAACAAAGAATGGAGGATGAAGGGTTATAAATGGTTTACATGTTTTAAAATAGAAATATTTGGTTAAAATGGACTAAATAATCCCTAAATTGTGAATTTAATCATTTTCAATTTTTTTTCTTAAAAAGTAACCAATTGTTAACATAAATGTCTTTTGTCATTTCAAGTATTTACATATAGATTTAAAAGAGAGAGTTATTTTTATAAGAAAATAATAAGTTCATTTTTGTCCAAATAAGGTAAAAAAAAAAAATAAGAGGTTAAATTTCAAAATTTGGGTTTTCAAAGACCCTTTTAATCAAATAACCTTTTAAATTATTAAATGCTCTAAACTTAAAAAAAAGACTGAGCAAAGAAGTGAGGATGGATCTCTTCCTAACTTTCTTTTTTTTGGGAAAACAATTATCAAAAGATAATTTTTTTAAACAATTTTTAAAAATAGTTTCCAAAAATAAATTTTTATTTAAGAACTCTAATATGAAGACTAAATTTCTCAATTTATTCTCCATAAAAATACTATATGCTTGTCACTTATATTCAATACAAAAGTTTTCAAAATATTTTTTATATTTTCAATTGTTATTCACTGTAGTCTACAAAACACGACTCAAAAGACCTCAAATTTATTTCAAAACAAACCCTCAAAAAATTGTTTCTATAAAAAAAAATTTGTCAAATGTATTTTTTAAGTAAATTATTATATGTTTTGAATAATATAAAACTATTTTTAAGCATAGTTTCTAAATTTGTCCTTGGCTTTGTTATAATATTTTTCTTTTCTTTTTTTTCTTTCCTCTTTTAAAAATTATATCAACTACGCATTTGTAAAGTTAGAATAATCAATTAAACACTTTACACTTCAAAGGAACCGGTGTTAGCACTATATTCGAGTTAAATGATATTCATTTTGTTGATGAAGATGGGACAATGGTTTTTTATATGGTTATAATCATTTTTTTTCCTATTAGGCCAATTTAAAATTATTTAATTTTTATATAATAGAGGAAAATAAAGAAAATAAATTTGAAAAAGCATATAAAATAATTTATTAATTTTAAGTTTATTTTTTACTTTGTTTTTTTTTTTTTTTTCACTTTTCTTCTCTATTTTTTTTTTCTAATTTTTCTAGAACAAAAAATAGCCTTTATGTATTAATTTTTTAGACTAAAATAGTTAGAACTGTTATTTCTAACTACAAACAACTATAACCATTTATTGAAAATTATTAGACATTAATTGATATTGATTTTGTTGATGAAAAACAAAAAGGGGAGAAATTATTTTTTATAATCGGTTTTTGTTAAGTTAGACATGATTACAATTTTAAACCATTATAATCATAACCCACTTAACTATTTATACCAAAGCATTAGAACCATTCATAGATCTAAAGGTTAGAACAATTTATAGAGTATATGGAGTTATCATTTTTATAAATAAATACTTTTTATTATTTATATGATGTTCCACATTAGATGAAGGAAAAATTTTCTCATATTATATAAGTATGAACTTCTTTTAATCATGTAAATATGTTTTATGGTTCTAAGGTCCTTGAACTCAAAGTGGACAATATCTATATTGGAATGTACAATATTTGAATTAATAGATAATATTTTCTTATGTATATGTATGAATTGAAATTATTACATTTCAAATTCCTTCTTGATACCTCCCAAGGAAAATCCCGAAGTGGATCCTGTCAAACTTATCTATGTGGTTATGCACTCTTTGAATAGGAATCTATTTTTTAAAAATATCCAAATATTTGTACTTTAGTGGGTCTCTGAGACCTTTTCGATGACCTATGTTATGTTGAAGGGATATCTATATGATCCGATAGATTGAGTGAAGCTCACAGTAGCAATCATAGGTTCTATTTTAGTAGCTCATTTAGAAAAGGAATCAAATGAATCCAAGCTGATTTTAAGCTTGTAATAAACTGACATTTAAAAAAATAATAAACAAAATTGACATAGCATCTGTATATTAAACAGAAAATCTGACTATTGATATATTTTTTCCACTGAAGCTAGATTCTTTAGTAAAGATTGGAAGACATGGGTAATCACTTTCAAAGCCAGCAATTGACTACTATGAACCATCTCTGCAAAAATACATCCTATATAAATAGAAAAAAAAAATTAAAAAAAACAAAAAACTCATGAATATGTAGTTAATACTAAATGTCATTACCCTTTCAGTTACTGGTTTGAATTATATTACCAAAAAATTTTATGAGTAGGTCAAACTCTTTAGGAAAAATGTTAAGTGAGGGGAGTAATGGAGAGGCTATAGAAAATGGAGTTAATATATATAAGGAAGTAATTGGTATTTTTATTTTTAATTTATTGAAATTAAGTAGATGGGATTGTGGAAAATAATTAATGAGATGGTGGAGAAAAGGAGTGGAGCAGTATCCAAGAGAATTTTGGTAGGAATCCGTAAAGGATTTAGATTATGGAAAATACTTGAGAAAGAGGAGTAATGGGTAGCATTTATGATTTCACATGGTGGCAATTAATGCCCTAAATATTTATAGCTGAATAGGGAATTTCTCACCCATCCAGAAACCCTAATTGGCAATAACAGCAGCAGTGAAAAAGGTTTGAAGACTGTGAGTGTGCGTCTCAGGGAAGAAGACGAAGAAGAAGGAGAAGAGAGGCCATGAAAGCTTGGAGGCATTTAGGGTTGGTGGAGACCATCTATGAGGAAGAACATGAAGATTCTTCCACCTCTACCCCTTCGCTCTCTCTCTCAATATCCTCTCCTCCTACACCTCTCCATGCCAGAGTGGAGGCATGGTAAATTTTCTTCCTTTTTCCTTCCCCTTTTTCAAAAATAATTTTCCTGACTCGCTCTAATGTTCAAATCTTCTCATCTCTCTTGTTTTTTTTTTTTCTTTTTCTTTTTTTCCTTTTGAATTTGTTCATTTTCATATCAGGGCACTGGCCACAGGGTGTGAAACTGATGTCTTGATACATGTTCAGGGTTTATGTTTCCAACTGCACAAGGTATTTTTCTTTAATTCATTCCTGGGTCTTTGATCTACAATTTCTTTGTTTATTTTTATTTTTTTATTTTTTATTTTTGCCTTAATTGCTTCCATGAATTTCTCTTATTTTATACTATTTCTTGGGTGGATAGTAGAAGCTGCCAACTGGGTTTCTATTTTCTATTTTTAATTAAAAAAATATAATAAAAACAATACATCTTTTGCTTTCTGCTTCTCTATTTTTTTTGGTTTTAAACTTTAGCTAAAATTAGAATTTTTATAATAATTTTTTCAAAAATAATCTTGGGTAAAAGTACAATTATAGTGAAATGTTGTGTAATAAAAAGAAATATTATTAAAAAATAAACACATGTTAAAATAACAACATGTTGACTATAACCAAAATGAAATCTATCTATATTTAGAGTGACAATTTAATTAATTTCTCTGAATTAAAGGCCCCATTTTTGTAAAACATGAGCGGTGCTTTTCCGCAATTAATGAATTAAACAGGGGCATTTATTATATTTCCCTTTTTTTAGGATCCCCTCGCGTCAAGAAGCGCTTACCTGAAACGGGAGCTAACGGGCGTCGCCGAATTAAACCTCTCCCCGCCGTTAAACATAACGGCCGAAACGTTCACTCTCGTAATCGACTTCTGTTACGGCACCGACCCGGTGATAACGCCTTTCAACGTCGGGGCTCTGAGAACGGCGGCGTCGCTGCTGGAGATGGCGGAGACGAACGGAGACGGTGTCGAGAACTTACAGCAGTTAGCGGAAACTTACTTCTGTAGTGCGGTGGCTGTGAACCGAGAGTACGCGTCGATAATTTTCCGATCGTGCCTGCAACTGCTTCCAGAAGCAGAAGAAACGGCGTTACTTGTCAGTAGATGTATTGAGGCGCTGAGTTCGATGGAAAACGGGGATGCCTTCCTGAGCTCTGTTGACGACGTTAAGACGGTGGGAATAGAGGATTTTCAAGTAGTTGCCGATTCAATGCATTGTCGGTTAACTCGGAGTCACGACATCCTGTATAAAATTGTCGATCTCTATGTTAAGGTGATTAAGTAATTATATAAAATATTTTTAATTTTTTAAATAAGAAAAATAAAAAATAGATTTAAAATTAAAAAAAAATTATTATTTTTTCGTATTTTTTAAAATAATTTTTTTTTACTATTTTTTTCTTTGGCAATTCCCGGAAAAATCATTGGCTTATTTTCCTCTGTGTTTTTCTCTTGCTTCTTGTTTAAATTTATTCACAGGAGCACAATGAGAACATGAGCGAGGAACAGAAAAATCGAATTTGCAATGCAGTAAACTGCAACAAGCTGTCACCTGAGCTCCTCATGCATGTAGTGCAGAACCCTAGAATGCCATTGAGATTTATAATCCGAGCCATGTTGGTGGAGCAGTTCAACACCCGCTCCATTTTCTCCACCACCGCCCAACAGCAACCGCCACCGCCACCGCCACCGCTACCTCATCCCCGGCATCACGTCAGAGGCGACCGTGGCTCCATCACCCTCGGTGGAATCCTGCAGCGAGATGCAGCCCTTCGCCAGGTTGCCCAACTCAAAGACATAATGGGGGCCACAGTCACAAGAATCAAAAGCTTGGAGGAAGATCTCACGGCCATGAAGAAGACTCTGGAAGAGTCTGAGAAGCAGGCGAATGCATTGGGCTCGGTCCGGTCCGCGAGTTTCCGTTTGAGCTCAACCAATAAGATAGAAAGAGGGGAAAGGGGATCCATTTCTTCTGCAAGCTTTAGGTTTAGACTCAAAGGGGAGACCACGGTGGATGGAGTACTGTCTCCTCTATCGGAAGGGCTCTTCAATGAAACTCCAACTCCAAGAACTAAGAAGAATCTCGGTGCAAGGCTGATGAAGGGATTAAAAAGCGCATTTCGGGTATCTACTAATACTTCTGCATCAAAAGGCAACGACATTGATGGTAAAACATCAAGCGGGATGGATGGAGATGGAGCAGGAGATGATGAAGAAGTTGGAAACGAACAAGTAATTGTTATGAAAGAGAGTCCACCTTCTCACAGGAGGAGCAGGTCCTTAGTGTAAAACACAGATTTTCTATATGTAGGTGTGATAAGTTGATCTTATATATTGTTCTCTCACTGCTCTCATAGGCTTACCAACCCCATAGCAGAAAAGGCATTGTCTGCTAACCAGATATGAAATTGAGTTGATGAATAATTTGAAATTTGAATAGAAGATGAAGGTTGATAGCCATTAGGCATGCATTAAGGAAAAAAAAAGAGTTAACTTCATTTACCCTTAAAACTTTGACTAATCATAATTAAAGTGTGCTGATAGTGACTTTAGAAAAAATTTGTATAAAATTTTTGGGTTTAATACACTTACTCTCTCAACCTATTGGTGTTTTGGTTACTCATGTTTAAAATCGAACACGATGCACTCGAGCTTCTCAAATATCATCACTTTGCCTTTTTTATTGCTCAATATTAGTTTCAATGGATGGAAATGTCTCATGTTGTACATGTTAATTGACTAATTAAGGATAGATTTGTAAATTCCTAAATCCAAAAAGCCCCAAATAGCTCTCCCTCCCTTGTTCGTGTTCATTCTTTCTCCAGAGCTTTAACCCTCGAAACCCTAGAAGCCCTCAATAACTAATGTAGACATTAAAGGACCCAGAGTTCAATATGACGTAACAATTTTTATAATTTTTGTACTTATGCTATTATATGGAACATTTTTTATTTTATATTTTTTCAGTTTTTTTTAAAAATAGTGTCAGATTATAACGATATCATGCACCATTTTTACAAAGATAGGCAAAGACATTTTCTATTTCTTGTTAATAATGTCTCTGTCATTTATCATCTCAATTTTGGCATAAATCTAGAATAAGGTTTTAATTAATCGTTACAACATGAAGTTTACTTGAACCCGCCTAAATTCTCCAAATTGGTGGAGGCCGAATTGAGATTACAACAGGCGTGATGATAATTTTGTCACCCGTGACAAATTATTTTGAAAACAATATTAATTTTAACATATTTGATTTGAAAATCTCATTAATTAGGCAAATTATGTTGACATGCACAATTTATAAAATATGAATAAAAAGAATACCTTAAAAATTAATTTTAATGGAGAATGCATTTAGGGAAAATAATTTTTGTTTCACACACTTGAATAACGTCTACCTTACATTATTTGAAAATGCCCTTCTATATATTTTAGTTTTAAAATAACACTGTTTTGATCTTAAAGTAATATTATTTTGAGCTTAAAATATTTATTGGTTGAATAATTTATCATCTTCATGCGAGTTAGAATGGGTGACAATTCATATATATATATATATATAAAGACATTTTCGAGTAATGGGAAGTAAATTCCGGTGCATGAAATAATTAAGAATTATTTTTCCCAAAATACACTTCCCATGAAAATGACTTTTTTTGAGTTTTCTTTTCATTCATATTTTATAAATAATGCATATTTATATAATTCTCCCTAAATTTATTGTATTTGAATCATATATAATCATATTTGTATCATAATAATGTCAATGCATATAATTGGTTTAATAAATAGATCGTGTGTAAGGTTAATTGCCCAATCTACCTAACTTATTTAATCAATTTATTTAATCAAGTGAACATGATTTGCTGAAAGTTCATTTAATTCATATAAATTAATTTATTATATAAATATAAATATAAATTAAATAATTATAATTATAAATATTATATATTAAAAAAATTAGATAACTAATTAGAGTAAAATTTTATATATTTCATTAATATAAAATATTAGAAATATTTTATGTTTAAAATATTAAATAAAATTATAAGCCAGTGTAAACTAATTTATTTTCTATGTTAGAAATATATTATAATTGAAAATTAAATAATTAAGAGGTCAATGGACTTTTTTTTCTTTTGTGTTTTTTAAAACATAAAATTAAAGTAAAGAAAGAATTCTTTCAAACTTACCTTAAAATTGTTTTAAAAAATAAAGGTATTAAAATAATTTATTCCCTCAAATTTTAAAAATTTTAAAAGTGATTTTTAAGTATATGGATAAGTTCATATTTTTTATATATAAATTTACCATTTCTCATATAGAAATTACTACTATTTTTATTTATTTATTTAAATAAAAATAGAATTTACTATTAGTTTTTATTTTTAAAAACAAAAAATAGAAAAAGTCTATTCATACGAAAATAAAAGTTAAAAACCACTAAAAAATATCTTAAAAATAGTATTTTTATAAATTTAAAATCTTAAAGAGGTTAAAGGTGTGTTATAATCATATTAATAAATTCAAGTAATGCTAACTAATTATTTGTGTTTGACAACCTAAAATCTTACATGGTGGAACTACCTAAAAAGGTGGTGAATAGTTAGTCCTTTAATATATGTCAAAAATTTCAAGTTCTATTGTTAGGATATAATTAATCAATAAAAGTAGAGAACATTCAATCCCACAAAAGACACAATATTTATACCAAAACCACTCACAAAACCTTTTAGAGACTTTGTAAATGTAAAAATCATAAGGTTAGCCGACTGCAAAGTTAAATCCATTTAATATGAAGAAATAGGTACACAATTTTACCTTAGGTGCTCTTTATTGGATTCCTCAATAACTCAAGGAGATGCAATCTTGCTACCATAAACTCAACGAATTTTGATTTTTCTTTGTAAGACTGTTGGGTCAAGTGAGTGATGACCTAAAGCTTAGGCGCATCCGTGTGAAATTGTATCATATAAGACATATATATACATGATAAAACCTAATGGTCTTAGACATGATTTAAAAATCTTATTTTGTCAAAAAAAAAGAGTTAGGCTATGTTTGGTTTTCAGAAAATTTGAAGGAAAATGTAAGGGAAAAAAAATACAAAAGAAAAATAGAAGGAAAGAAAAAGTGAAGGAAAATAAAAAATGGATTAAAAGTTGATAAATTATTTTTATTTTTTACTTCAAACTCATTTTATTTATTTTAACTCATTAATATAAAGATTAAATAATTTTAAAATACATAAATTTTTAATTAATTTTAATTATATTTGATTTTCTTTTATATTTTTCATAAGACAACCAAATATGAAAAAATAATTTTTCTTTGCATTTTTTTTTTCTTTCCTTAGTATTTTCCGGGAACCAAACATAACCTTAAGAAAACTAGAAAAACTTTAGAATCTAGTAACTTTGGGTAAATCCATTATAAAACAAGACTAATTAAATAAAACATCAAAGAAAAATGGGTAAATTGAGCCATTGAAAACTTATAAAAAACTATTCAAATTAAACAATAATTGAAGTAAATAAGTAAATAGTAATAGGAAGAGAGATGCAAATGTCCCCCTACGTCCACTCTTCTCAATCTTCTTTTCGAGTGAGGGTTCCACTAGCTAAGACTTTAAACCACACTTTCAATTTTGTATGCTTAAATTCATGACTCCAATGGACACTACATCCCTTTCAAGTTCAATAATAACTTGAAGTTTCGACCACTTAATATTTGATTGATAAATGAAGTTTTACAACTTTGAATCCTAGCACAAGTTCGGTTCAATATAAGAAAAAACTAGGATGAAATAAGACAGTGCATTAAATGGATTTGCAAGTGAAAGAATGAATACACTTGAATTGAGAGTTTTGCATGAGAGAAAATGGTAGGTAAACATGCTAATATAAGTGTCATTTACTCAACAAATACATATAAGCTCTCCAATTTATATGTTTGAGGTTAAGAGAAAACAACCTTAAGACACTTGAAATTGAAAAATATGTTTGGACCAGTTGAGTTTTGATTGGAATGATTAACTAGTCATTAGAGCATTTAATATATAATAGGTGATCATTTGTCCTTTTTAAGGTTCGATCGACCCTTGACCAAGAAAGCTAGAAGCTCTACTAGTAGCACTAAGGTTTTGGAAGAGAGAGAAGATTTTAAACATACTTGTTCGGTTCTTGACTTGAAAAACTTAACCTATTTAACTGATTCCTAATTGATTCGATTCGTTCAGGGTTTCCTTGATTGATTGAGCTTAAAACAACGCAAAAATGTTTTTTTTTTAGTCTTAACTTTCCAATAACTTAAGCAAAAATGTTTTTGTAGGGTATTTTTGAAAGATTTAAACTAAGGTTTCAATATGAAAAGCATATCCATTTAATTTTAAACATTTAAGCTTCTTTTTTAAGAAAAACTAACTATAAATGAATGTGTTGCAAGTGCTTGAAAAATAATTTAATCCTAAATGCACTCAAAAGATTTATTTTACAAAAGTTCCTATAACTTATGAATTTTCACAAATCCATCTCTTTCCGTCTTCTTTTCTTGTCTTTTGAATCTCTTCAAGGTATACTTTAAGAAGTCATCAATGAAACTTAGAACTTTACTTGATTTGAATTATTTGCAAGTCTAACATTTATTTTGTAATTATCAACACTTAATTAGGAGAAACCTTAGACTAACATCTACTATTAAGTATTGGAGCTCCATTTAAGGCCATTTAAGCACTTTGATATAATTTTTCATTTTTCAACTCTAGTTACCCTATTTTTTTTCCTTTTTCTTTTTATATAGATTTTTAATTAAAATTATCTTCTATATTAATTTATTTTTTATTTTTGTATAAGTCTACTCTATACCTTTTAAGTCATTATTTTCAATTAATTCAGTCACACTTATTCATATAATCCCAAGTTAATTTTGGTGCAACCTTGAGTCTTTGTAGATAGTGTAGATTAGAGGAAAATATGTAAATTCCAAAACTACAATGAATAAAACAAAATTGTCCACATAATTAAATAATATCAATGTCAATCAACTCAATTCATTTATTAAATATTAAATGAATCATATTTGGATTGAGTTAGATTTTCAGCATTTCTTACCCCCATTAAATTCAAGAAGATAAAGATAAAAAATAAAAGTTATTGAGATTAAAATAATTATTATCTTTTCTTTACTTTCTTACTATTTCCTTTTCTTTAAAATTTTTGTCATCCCAACCAAGTCTTCAAAAAAAAGTTATCAAATGTAAAAGTACAATGTCAAAACATCAAGAAATAGAATAAATATAAAAATAAAAAATAAAAAATCAAGTTTTGATAAATAAAAGCCATTTTTAAATAATATTTTATGTTTAATATTAGCTCATGTTAAATCGGAGTTGCAGTCAATTTTTTTTAAAATATTTAATATTATAGAATTTTATTAAACATAAAATAATTTTTGTACCTAAATTAAAATAAGATATTTAAAATATATATTTTTATATTTATATTCAATTATTTTTTAAGTTACAAGTTTTTTTTTTTTTTTCTTTCATAAAATTACTAAAACAGAAAAAAAGAAAAAAAAGGAATAAATTACTGATTAGCGGGCGCCATGTCAGCTTTCACTATAATTTCACCTTCATTTGTTTTCAACTCACCTACCCTAAAAAATTAGGTATTATCATCCTTCCATATACAAGTGGCAACCACGTGTGTCATATCCGAAATTAAAGTGACACTTAATAAATATTTTTTAATTTTTTTAATTATATAATATATTAAGTTAGATTCTTACTATATTCTAACTTTTCTAACATATCCACCTAACTTAACTTTTATAATTTTGTAACACTTACCTGCCAGCTCATCATGCACATCGCGTTGGAACCCATGCAATTATTTGTGTTTTCAATAACTTTTATTAGAATAATATTTTATTTCATCCAACTCATTAATCGATATAACAATAGGTCCGTAGTTATAATAAACTAATCAAACTTAAACAGTCCGTGTAGGAACCCATGCAATAATTTTGATTAAAATAATATTTTATTTATCTGCTCTTTTGTTTTATAATTTCATTTTGACATTCGAACTTATAATGTCTGTAATTATTATATTCAAGGAATTCCATATGGGATTTGTCTTAAATTTGGGAGTGTTATCCCTTCATTGGGAAAAATTTCCTTTTAACGTATTTTTTAATTTTTTAGGATTAATTAATTAAAATGGATGAAAATATCTCAAATTTGTAAAACTAATTTCTCCATTTTTGAATTTGAAGTGCAACTCAATTTTGACATAAATACCTTTTAATATTTCTATTATTAACACGTGTTTTAAAATAAAAGGTTATTTTTGTAAGAAAAAATTGAGGACATTTTTGTCCAAAATGGATATTTTTTTATTAAAAAAAAGTGAAATGTTAGTTTTATAAAGAAGTGCTCTAAATAACATAAGAAACTTGAATTGATAATAATTTTTAATATTTTTTAAATTTCCATTTTTTAATTTTTAACTTTAAGCCAAATTAATACATATATATTTTTTAACAAATAGGATATTTTTTCTCTCCTTTTATAGGGTTGGGTAAATTATAAAGATAATTTTGTAACATATTTAAAGAAAACTAAAAAATTCCTTTTAAACTTAGGGGATTGATAGACAAATATGACTCTCTTGCTTTAAAAGAAACTAAAAAATTATTATATAACCAAATAAGTCTCATTAGTTTATATAGTATAAATAGTTTTATTATTTTATATTTAAATTAATTTCTTTGTCTATAAAAACTAAAACTCATTTTTTATACCTTAATATTATTTTTATATTTTTATATCATTATTCATTTGTATTAGAATTTGTAATAAGAAATATGTTAAAAGACATTTTAGGGTGGACGAATTTTAGAAAATAATATCTCTAATACCTAATAAAATGATCGTTACCATAAAAAATGTTTAGGGTAAGCGCTCCTCCAATCCTGTTTGTTCATATTTTTCAATAATACTGATTGATATGCTCAACCAAACAGGCGTTTAGCATCACGGTCCACAAAACGCGTGGTAGTCATTGAGGCAAGGTCTCATTCAAAAATAGTTCGCCATGTTGTAACATCCGGAATGCCTCCTCGAATTCAGTGGAAACTTTTCGTGGAAGCGAAATTGGAATTAAGGATGGAGGAGAGATGAGAAATCGAATTTGCCACCCACCGTTCTTCTTCTCTCCCGTTGTAGAAGCGTTCCGTCGGTTTCAGCAGCTCCAATTTTATAACCGAAAACCGTTATGGCAAAAAATCTCAGTCCGCTTTGCCATTACCCGCTATAAATGGGCTGCTATATCTTAGAGCATCTTTTTTTACATATTCCGCTTTGAGTTTCGTTCTTTCTTTCTTTCTCCTATTGACTCGGAAAGATGGCTGTGATTGGCGCGGCCCCGTGGAGGTTCTGTTCGTTCTCGGATTCTAAACTTGGATTTTCGGATTCCCTGTCGTCGCCGAGCGCCAAGTTTGTGAGGTGGAATGCGGTTCGGTTTGATGCAGTGAAGGCGAGATCGAGGCACGTGACGCCGATTAAGGCGGTGAAGGCGTTTGTCAGTGGCCAAGCTGATGGTGCTGGAGGTATTCTCACTTGCTCACTTTGTTTGATTGTGCTATGTTACTTTGAGCATCAAACTTGATGTAAGATTTGTCTGATTCTTGGTGATCGATCGGAAGTTCTTGGGGAAATTGATTTTGTGGAGATT
Organism: Vitis riparia; assembly: GCF_004353265.1. NCBI lineage: Eukaryota > Viridiplantae > Streptophyta > Magnoliopsida > Vitales > Vitaceae > Vitis > Vitis riparia. The sequence goes on from NC_048437.1 coordinate 5,416,475, forward strand.
ATTTGATGCTTTTCTTGGTACGGAGCTCAATGAATATTTGCGCACGAATACTAGTATTGTTATTTTCATCTGAGCATGGAATTCGGTATTACTTGGATCTGTTTAGGTTCTAATTTCTATTGATTGATATAACCAGGTAAAAATGGTATGTCGACAAACATTGTGTGGCATGAATGTTCTGTAGATAAATTCGAGAGGCAACGGCTACTTCAGCAGAAAGGATGTGTCATATGGATTACTGGCCTCAGTGGTTCAGGTTTGTTAATGTTGACTGTTTACCTGCGATTCCTGGTTTTATTGTTACTTGGCTTTGGGCTTCTGTGATATATGCTTTCCATGCGGAAGAACGCTGCTTTGATCGGCCAGATGGCCAGATCTCAAGTGAAAGCACATGGGAAACAGAAATGAAGGATGAAAGAGATGGGGAGATCACGAGAGGTATTAGGTGAAATTATGAAGGAGCACTAAAAACTCGTGCCCTAAATTCAATGCTTTGTTAATAGAAAAATTAAAGCTAGCATATTTATATGAATGGAAGAACTAGCAGATATCTCCCGTATAATTACATATTCTCATGGCCAAATATTGTGGTTTCTAATTCTCAGGATCCATATTTGTGACTTTACCGAAAGGTTTTCAGCAACCTGTCTACCTAACACAATCTCACTTTCTTTAGGCTTCAGACTAGTTGCAGAAGATACAGACCATGGCCATGGCACATGCAGGGTTATTTATAACTGATATGGTTACTTTGATTACAACTATTATGAAAGAATCCCCACCATCCCACCATCCCACCATCTCATTTTATTAGTAGAGTATGCATGGCGGCTTCATTTCTTTTTATCATTGTGCTTATGAAAATACGAAAGAGTCCTATAAATTTAGGTCCAAAGTCCAAATTGGTCAGCCAAATTGGTCAGCCAAATTGGTCTGATACAAAGATTAAAATGGAATATTACTACTACTATTACCATTAAATTCTAGTAAGTTTTAGCTAGAGTAACTTACTCCTTTACTACTACTATTTCTTTTGTCTCTCTTAATAATCTCTCTTTTTTACTTAAACCATGGGGATCTAATTTTTAGGAAAAAGCACTTTGGCTTGTGCCTTGAGTCGAGCCTTGCACTCCAGGGGAAACCTAACTTACGTCCTTGATGGAGATAATGTTCGACATGGCCTAAACCGTGATCTTAGTTTTAGAGCAGAAGATCGTGCTGAAAACATACGAAGGATTGGTGATTATTGTTTTGGTCTTTTCATTTTTCTTTTTCTTTTGAAAGTCAATTAAATTCCACACCTCTGTGATTATTAGGGGAGGTAGCAAAGCTATTTTCGGACTCGGGTATTATTTGCATTGCTAGTTTGATATCTCCATACAGAAAGGATCGAGATGCTTGCCGTGCAATGTTGTCTGAAGGAAATTTTATTGAGGTATGTGCTCCTTACAGTTTGGACCATGAGTAGAAAGGTTCATCACTACCACTAACAATGAGTTGGACCTCGAAATTAGAGTAAGGTTCCCAATTTCTAGTAATAAACTGACAGGTTTTACCTTTCATAGGTATTCATGGATATCCCCCTAGAGGTTTGTGAGGAAAGGGACCCGAAGGGTCTATACAAGCTTGCACGAGCTGGAAAAATAAGAGGTATCCTTTTTAGGAGTCCGAAAATAGAAAATTGGGATTCTGAATAATCATTGCTTTTCTTTCCTGTTTTATTGGAGTAATCTTCAGTTTCCTAGGATCTCATGTTGATGATATATGACATCAAGTTAAGGGTCTACCATTTGGAAATTCGGGGACAACCTTGTTCTTTTTATATGCTTGGCTTTAACATGATTGTCATCATCAACTTCAAATTGAAAAAGGTTTATCACACTAAGAGTACCGTGGTTCATAAAATTATATGTCTTGCTTGCACTCCTGAATAATTACTGAGGGTCAAATTGCAAGGCTACCAAATACCTAAAGTTGGTTTCATGAAAAAAAAAAATGAACTTATCATTTTCTTTCCTTTTTTGATTTTTCCTTTTTGCTAATATTAAAGCCTGCTTTCTCACTGATTGACCTTGTTTGTAATAATGCTTATATTTCAATAGTGGATGGATTTATCATGTTGCTACTGCTTGTATCAACCTCCACTTGGGCAGTTGTCACAGTAAAGAATAGATGGTTAAATGCTTGTTTACTTTGGATTTTTTCAGGTTTTACAGGGATTGATGATCCATATGAGCCACCATTGAATTGTGAGGTATTTCTTATATATCCTCAGAGAAAATCTAGATATGCTTAACATTCTTGAACTTACAAAATCATGAACATGCACTAAAAGATATCTAGTTATGCTTTTAATAACATGAACAAGTTAGAAGACTCTGGTTTAAAAGAAATTTTAAGCATATTGTCACAATTTGCTTAAATGATCATCCATTGAGTTTATATATGAAAGTAGGAAGCTTTTGGAGCCTTATAGAGTAATCCACACTTATACATAACTAGTGGAGGAGTATGGAACATTTTGGAGAAGTTTGGAGATGTCTACACATCTCTACACAAGGATGAAAGACAAGGGAAGTGTGTGAGGCATTGCAGAGAGTTTCAAATAACTCTTATATATAGCTTTATAGTTTCATTGTGCATCCTATCTACCAAGTCGAGTAGTGTTGCTTAACATAACTAGCTAAGATGAGGGAAAGACTGATTTAGTAACATCAAGTGGCTTGAGGTGTCTAAATGCTGCATGTGAGTTTAGGAAAAGCCTAAGTCCGTGACAATATTCTGACTAGATGGTTGAAAGAAATAGGAATTTCTCTAGTAAAAAATTTGCTAATAATTAATATAAAATTGTATAGAATGGGGCTTTTCTAGTTTCCATCGACAATCTTTTATTCCTTTAGTCAAATAAATTTGAAACCCCTATTAGACTGAGGATACCAAGTTTTACTGTAGAGATATATTTCATAATTGATGATTGTATTTTGTAGCTCATGAAAAATTTTTATTCCACGATATTCATTTTAATAAAAAAATGTAAAAACAGATTTTATTTTGTAGGTGGTATTGCAACAGACTGGAGGAGACTATGCTTCCCCTAGTGATATGGCTAAAACAGTAATATCTTACTTGGAAGAGAAAGGTTACTTGAAGGGTTAATTTGTGGAGAAATTCCAGGATTCCTAGCTGTCAAAGCTTCTTATGCCCTGTCAAATGATATGTTGCAAGAATGGAAATTTACTCCATTAAGGACTCGTTTCCTGGCTTTGGAGTTGAAATTAATGTCAATGCTTCAGCATTTAATGTTACTGTTCATTGTTTTGAATGTTGTCTCATGTACTATGGCTTTCATTAGTTGGTCCACATAAAAATAGGGGAGTTCAGTGATAACAAATGTGTATGATTTGAATTTTAGCAATAAACTATTGGTTTATGATTTGATTTTAGTAATAAGTTTTTGGTCGTGTAATAAGATTTCTCAAATTTATGCAGAATGCTTAAAGACACAACTCTTGCACTTGTAGAGAGGCAAGTGCGCCTATTTTACTATTTTGAACTGCCATGTTATGATTTGTCTGCACTAACGTGGTCAAGCAACTTTAACTTATTTGCCTGGTGCATCTTATATATTCAGAACTGTGAATGGTTGAAGATGCTTCCAACATCTCCAGGACTTCACATTCAGAACTGTGAATCTTATTTGCCTTGTGCATCTTATACATTGAGAACTGTGAATGGTTGAAGATGCTTCCAACATCTCCAGGACTTCACATAAAGCCATTCTTCAAAAACACATTATCCGAAAAGTTAAATTGAGTTGAGACTGACATTTAAGGTTAAAACAGTTATAAGCTGTTGCTGTATTTTTTCATTTGCTTCAAGATGATATGTCGCTGTATGTAGGCTCACTTGTTTGTCTAATAGGTGAAAGTCACATGAGAAGAGTCTATAAGAGATGGGGCCGGTCAATTGTAAGAATGAGGATGAGCAGTTGCCAGCAAAGAATGTGGAGGTCAGATCTCCGCGCCAGGTTTTTGTTCTGCCTTTTATCTTTTTCTTTCTTTTTTTTTCAAGGAAATAAAAAGAAACCAAGATTAAACCGAAAGAACATCATGTAAAAAGGCTATTTTGTGATAGACAAGGAATCTAGGCATCCTGTACACGAGACCCTGTCAAATACCACCAGTTTATCCTCTTTAAATTTTGCTCAAATATCAGATTCATTAGGGTACAATAACAAAAAGCCTTTCAGTGGTAAAATCAGGTTCCAGTTTTCAGATATTTCTGGGGCTTAGACTTCACCTCTTACTGAGGTCAGTGGAAAAGAGCTACACTGTTGAAGGCGGTAATACATTTCCTTATAAAACTGGATGAAAGTAGCCACACCACAAGACATCTGAATTCAACCGCTGTGAGTAAAAATATCAGATACAATATCCAGATCTGTTCAGCTAAGGCACAATGAACAGTAATAAAATGAAGGCACTCTTCATCAACGTCAAATGCTAAATCTGGCTAAAGATTGCCAGATAACTTGACAATCGAGCTTATAAGAAGAGAAGCAATAAGATTGAAAATCAAATGAAGGCCACACCAAAATCTCCGATACGGTGTCTATGGACGGACAAGAAACAAAACACAAGTGCCATGGTAACTGACCTTGCTGCAGAGCTCACAGTCTCAAAAATGGTAGAGAACCTCCGCTCCTGCAGATCCCAAAGTGTGGTCACACACAGACCCAGAGCATCAACCACCATAGCCAATAACACTGCCATCTTCCACCAAGTCCACCGCCTCCCCCACCAAAATATGAATACCCAGTATGAAAGCCTCAGATTCTAAAGCATACTGTCAGGAGAATAGGGTTTTTCCTGCCCAGTGCCCCCAAGGGAGTGAGGAATTCAGTGAGTTCAACTGTTTCTCACTTCTATCTCAGGACCGAAATTGGCTTATCCTCAATCATCATATGACAACTTTGCACATAAAGAGCAACTCGGTTGCTTCCGCGTAGCTTCCTCTATAATATTCGTTGGTCCCACCATTTCAAAATTTGAGTTTTGGGTCAAAATGGCCCATTTTTGAAACTTAATGTTGAAAATGGGCACATTTTGAAACTATTGTTCAAAATGGCCTTTTTGATGCCACGTAGGCGCCACATCATTCAAAAATATTTTTTTTTCGTCATTATAGTGAAAGCCGTAGTTGGGAAACGCGACTTCATTTTTGCACTAACGCCGCAGTTGGGAAATGCGGCTTCATTTTTGCACTAAAGCCACAGTTGGCAAATGCGGCTTCATTTTTGTACTAAAGCCGCATTTGCCAAACGCGGCTTTAGTTCATTTTTAAATAATAGTATAGTAGTTAATAACTGAGATTTCAATTATAATAATTTTTAAATTTCATTCATAAATTGTAATTTAATAATTTTTTAATTAAATTTTAAATTTAAATAAAAATGAACTAAAGCCGCGGTTGGCAACCGTGGCTTTAGTTAAAAAATGAAGCCGCGTTTGGCAAATGCGGCTTTAGTACAAAAATGAAGCCGCGTTTGCCAACTGCGGTTTTAGTGCAAAAATGAAGCCGCATTTCCCAACTGCGGCTTTAGTACAAAAATGAAGCCGCGTTTCCCAACTGCGGCTTTAATGCAAAAATGAAGCCGCGTTTCCCAACTGCGGCTTTCACTATAATGACGAAAAAAAAATATTTTTTAATAATGTGGCTGGCGCCTACGTGGCATCAGAGAGGCCATTTTGAACAATAGTTTCAAAATGTGCCCATTTTCAACATTAAGTTTCAAAAATGGGCCATTTTGACCCAAAACTCTCAAAATTTACCACCCACTTCAAACTTCAAAGTTAAAGCTCCACCTCTAAATGCTTCTTGGTCGCCGCGCCCCTGCACCTTTCTTAGCCTTTCCGTTCTGGTGGCGTCCACTCCTGCGCCTTTTGACGGAAAGAAAAGGATCATTTGGAAGCTCTAGTTCTTACAATTTTGAAATAAGCTACGCCCGTCGGCAGCCCAATATCTCACACCTTCATTTCCGATTACGGAATTCCATGAGCAAGATAGACATTTATATATATATATATAGGAAAAAACGGCTCTCAGAGTATTATACGAAATGGGCATGCGATTCATCATTTGACATGGCAAACAAAAAGAGAATTCGGATGCTTTACTGCAAACCCTGCTTGCAATTATGAAAGTAAATCCACTAAGCATAGTACACAGTACTTCAAAGAGGGGCGATCAAAAAGGCTTTTGAATATTGGGCTAGCTTTTACTGATTTCAAATTACCACAAGGATAGCGTCTTTCAGCCTAACAATTTGCAACATTGGTCATCACATGGATGAAATAAACAATCAGAAAGGACCAATAGATGTGCTCCACATCAGATGACCTCTACATTTTGTCACTGCAGTAGCAAGGTTTCTATGTCTCGAATTTGTTAACTTCTTCCCAACTTGATCTGCCTTTCTCGGGCAATTGAGGGTAGCCATCTCTCCCCCCTAGTTCTCTTCAGTTCTGCAACCCTTTCTTCCTCCCTTTTGGCTGCTGCTTTTGCTGCTGCATCTTTAGCTTCAAGTCTGGCTACTGATTTCTGACAAGCATCTCTTGCCGCTGCCATTATATCCACCCCATCAACAGCAACAGATCGGAGTTGCCCTCTAAACTGTGCAATACACCATCCAAATAGCAATTAGGCAACATCAAATCTAGATAACGAATCAACTAAATTGCCCATTGATGAAAGATCAAACCTTCTTTGATTTCTCGTCAATCTCATTCCCTGGAAGAATTCTTGGTCTCTTTCTTGGTTGTTGAATTTTATCTGGTACCAATGTGTAAATACATCACAAAATGGTCAGAAAGTGGAGATTGATCAACCTAGTTTCCAAACGTAGTAAAAAAAATGTTTGATGAGTTTCACTTACCCATATGATCAAACACTATCCCTGGAGGAGCATGCTTAAACAACCGAATCCCACCTTCATTTGTCTTTTCGTTATCGGAGATATGAATGAGATCTTCCACCATCACTAAGGTGTTTTCTATGATGTCATCCAAAAGCTTTTGTGCCTGACATGGAGTTTGTTCATCAATCATTTATTCACACAATCACAAAGAAAATGATCAAACCCCAAAACTATAACTTCTCTAATTAGGATATAAAGATCATCTGGTTCCCAAAATCAGTTACATGGTTCACCAGACACAGATGATATAAAGATTATCATTCATTTTTTCTAAATCTAAAATAACAGACGTTTTGCTACTCATATTTTAGCATCCCCATGTTTTGGGTTTTCTACCGAGCTTCTCAAATCAACAGATTTGAGTGCAAATGTAAATCAACAATCAGGAAAATGTGATGGCGAAGGGAGATAGAGATTTGACCTTGATTTGGTAGTGCTTCAAATTTTGGGATTTCTGATTGGTGTTTGTGCCATCCATGGATACGGCTGAATCTTTGGAGGAAGCAGCGAAACCATTGCTGGTGGCAGCGGTGGTGGTGACGGCGGAAACTGAGTCGATGGCTGCCTTCCAATCAGCGTCACCGTCTTCCTCTCCGCTGCTACTGCAACTACCACTCCCCGGACCACCCATCCGCCACCACGGGCCAATCTCTCTCTTCCTCACTTCGCACAGAGAGGAATTCAAAACGCACCGTTTTAAGGAGACTATGTCGAAACGACGCCGTTTTCTCAACAAAAGTCATTAAAAATAAAATAGATTGCCCTATGTCAAAACGCATCGTTTTGGTTCAGCTGCACCGCCGTCGAGTGTCGGACCAACCCTCTCTCGCTCTCTCTCTCTCTCAACGAGCGCGGCGTACAACCAGAGGAACAGAGCCCTAGCTCCTTTGAATGAATTTAAAAAATCCATAGTTTATCTAATTGTCATCGCTATCTTCGCTGAATTCAAGATGGGGAAGAAACAACACAGCAAAGATCGCATGTTCATAACCAAAACGGAGTGGGCCACCGAATGGGGCGGCGCCAAATCCAAAAACGCCTCCGTCCCTTTCAAACGCCTCCCCTTCTACTGCTGCGCGTACGTCCCTCCCATCTCTCTCTACACTTATGCATCTACATATACCGAATTGTTTGTATTAATGTCTGTTTTCTTGTGATTTTGGTGTAGGGTCACGTTTACGCCGTTTGGGGATCCGGTGTGCACCAGCGATGGCACCGTCTTTGACATTATGTAATTGAATCAGAGTCACATTCAGTTTTAATTAGAGTGCCCTGTAGGAGAGGTTTTTCTGGACTTATGAATAACTAATATGGAGTATTTGGTTTGTTTTTGAGATTGGGTGCAGGAACATAATTCCGTACATTAGGAAGTTTGGTAAACATCCTGTTACTGGGGCTCCACTCAAGCAAGAGGATCTCATTCCACTTACTTTTCACAAGAATTCAGATGGTATATTTCCTTTGTCAATTTTTGTTTCTTGAAGTGTGTCAATTTTGACCTTAATAACTCCTTCTATGCTTTCACTTATCGGTTGTATTAGTGTTGAATGGGTTGGGTAAGGCATTGTTTAGTTGATTTTTTTTATAGGCAACCAAAAAGAAATATCTATAAATAAAGTGCCTGAAAAGAGCCGGCCATTTAACAAGGAAAGACTTGACTCCCCTGTCTTCTGGATAGAGCAAGAAAAAGCATGCTCAAGTATGAAGCGCAGTCTAACTGGAAAGAAAAGAGGTCAAACTGAGATTCTCACTTTAGGGAGTGAGCAAAGAACAGGATGGAATCCTGAGTGTTAGGCGTCAATTTCTGATTTGATGCTTTTGATGAACTGGGTGTAGAAGCCCTTCCTTTCACACTGAACCTTGAAAGCAACCTCCTTTGGGCTAATGAGTTGCTAGCCCTTCAGACCATAGTTTGAGTTCTTAAGGTTGGGTACCTAGGAACCAACCCATAGCCTTTGACGTCTAACATTCACATAGAAAGCTCATCTATGTATACCCTAGCCCAATCCAAGAAGACATACAACAGAAGTCTTGATTACTTGATCCGACTGTTCCACTCCTTCGAAAGACTTCCTATTTCTTTTGCTCCATATTGTCCAAAACAGGCATAAAAGAGTAGCCTTTCAAGTTCTCTTCCTCTTCTTCCCCCACAAAAGAACCATATCATCCCAAAAGATTGCCTCTAATGGAAGAGTGCATCACCCAAGCCACTCCAAACATAGAAAAAACCAACTGCCATAGGGTTATCGCTTTGGAGCAATGGAGAAGCAAATGATCAATCGACTCTTCGCCCTCTTTACACTTATTGTATTTATTAGGAACAAACTAACACCTTCTCATAAGCTGATCAAGAGTTAAAGTTTTCCCCAAATAACTTCCCAAGTAAAGAAATTCACTTTTGTTGGCACCCATGAATTCCAAACAATACTTGCAGGGAAAGGCTCACTTCTTCTTTGGTTAAGGATGCATAGAAAGATTTGACTGTGAACTGGCCCTTGTTGCTTTTTTTCCAACCTAATTTGTCTTCTTCATTCCTTCTAATTGAGATTGATTGCAATTGCTAAAAAAATATTTCCCCGCCTAATTCCTAGTCGTGGAATTGCCTGTGAAAGCGGGGACTCCACCAACCCCTCTCCACAACTGGTTCCCATATTTATGCTATCCGTGATGAACGGTTAGATAAAATAACACCGAGAAAGGCTTTTCCAAAGAAGATTCATTGCACCATCTGTCTTTCTAGAATTTTACCTTGCCATTAGGTGAGAAGGCTATTGCGGCTTTAGCCTTGAGCCTATTAAGATTCATAACTCTTGAAGGCTATTAAGGCTTAAGCCTCAAATATTCAAAAGGTTTTAATGGGTTTAAGGCTTTTTTTACGTATTTTATAAGATGTTCAAGCCTCAATGTTTAACGAATTTAACGAATTTTGCTTTTGTTAGGTCTTGGTATATATTTTAAAGTTTTTTCTTGAGTTTAAGACTAGGCTTAATGTGTACATAGATGATCATTTAATGATTATGATAAGATTTATTGATTGACTTAGATCCAATTAAGGAGAAGGAACTTGTTTTTTTTTGTTTTTGATTTTTTTTTTTACTTGCCTATCGGTGCCTATTCAATATGCACACCAAAATATTGTATACATTGTGTATACTTTGGTGTGCTCTTTTCTTAAGTGTTGTTAATATGTATTCGATTTTGCCTTAGAAGGAAAAAAAAAAAAAAACTATGATTAAACATTTATAAAGTAAAGGCTTGGTTGGCTATCAATTAATCCTTTAAATGGAGAGGGAATAAAGAGATTAGGAAGAAGAAAGACTAGTATAATTGATAGATGAAGAAGAAGAATGCTTATGCATTAACATTGATATGGAGCATAATACAACAATTAGATATGATTATGATTCCATGGATGATCCTTACTAGTGATAGTGATGCTAGTGTTAAAGAAATTTTGATAGAGCCATGAAAGAGAGTTAGATTATAAAAGAAGGAAAGAGAAAACAATTAATTTGATTATTATGAATTATATGGTTTTCTTATTGTTCAATTTTCATGTGATTTTTTAATTTTAATTTTAATTTTTTGAGATTTTTTCTTCTTCTTTTTCAGTATTATTTATTTATTTTTCTTGAATTTGAGGCTTACGTCTTGTTCCACTTCAATGCTTACATTTTGCCTCATTTGGGCAAAACTCCTCAAAATTGCCTTTAGCCTTTTAAAACATTTTTGCCATTATCCTTGACAAGGAGATTTATATTTCTAAAAACTTTCCACACATTTCTAATAGCCCTCATCAACCCCACCCCTCATAGTTGTTCCTCACCTCCCTTAAGCACCACCCCCTTCTCCTATCCCATACTTCCTTAATATGACCTATTTCCACTATAGCTCTCTCTTGGAAGTGAATTTCCAACTCCATTTACCAAGGAGAGCCTTGTTAAGAGTGTGGAGATTTTTAATGCCAAACACTCCATCCTCTTTTTGTCGAAACAAATGGTAGACCAATTAACCAAATAAGATTTTTTCTCTCGCATCCCTTCATCCCAAAGGAAATCCCTTTAAATCTACTTAAAACTTAAGCTCACTCGCCTTGAAATTGCAAAAGTAGACATGAAATAAATTGACAAACTTAACAACATGCTTTTGATCAAGGTGAGTCTCCCCTTTCTTTTGATAAATATTGTCTCTTCCATAATACTTACTTTTTGTATAACCTCTTCTCTACTAAATTGCATACCCTTACTAATTTGTGAGGAGCACCCAACGACAAACCCAAGTATGTAGTAGGTAGGCTCTGAACCTTATGACCTAACATCAAGGCTAGACCTTTCACATTTGTGATTTCTCCTATGAAAATTAGCTATTCTCCATATTTATCTTGAACCAAATATTACCTTAAACCATGTGAAAATGTAGCTTAGATATTCCAATTGCTCTTAGGTGTATCATAGAAAATTAGGGCATAGTCAACGAACAACAAATGGGACACTTCCATTATCTTCCCACCTTTGTCAACATTTGACTAAGAACCTCCATAGCCAAAATGAAAAGATAAGGGGAGAGAGGATCTCCTTACCTCGACCCCCTTAAGCTCTAGAAAACACCGGATGGGACCTCATTGACTCAATAGAGAATTTCATCGTGGAAATGCACCATTTGATCCATCTCACCCAATGTTAGTCAAAACACATTTTCTCCAAGACTACTCTCAAGAAGTCCTAATTTGCATGGTCATATGCATTGTTGTTAACTTGCAAAATGTATCATGTATTGTATATCATAAGTTTGTGGGAAAATATGAATGTAGAGAAAATATGAATGCATGTACATATATATTAGAAACATGAAATGTAGAATAATATAACCCTTCAGGCTTGGCTCAAGTGGTAAAGGGATGGGGAGGGTTTGTGGGAGGTTCTAGGTTCAAGTCCCAATGAGGATAAAAATTTACCTATTAAAAAAAAAATATAGAATAATATATAACAAATTTTGTGAAAAATAGTAGGATTCAAAGATTTTAAATTATATCATACCATACGAAACATTGAATATTAGAGTTTTAAAAAATTCAATTGAACAAAATATGAGTTCAATATATATGTTCATTACAAAATTGATAAAAACAAACTTTTAAAATTTTTTGATGTCGTGAGGAATACCCTTTTTGTAAACACATTGTTGTCAGTTTAGGGGAGTTAGACTCTTCCAACCAAAGCGAAGTCTGGCAGTTGTTCCACGAGAGAGTTGCATCTGTCGGATGGTCTCTCTAATAAGCTAACCAGTTTTGGTAGCTTTGTGGGGATGCTAGTGGTAGGTTTTGAAAACAAGATTATCTCCCTGTTGAGGAAGATGGATGCAAGGAGAAGGCATGGTGGCAGGCCATCGAGGTGGAAAAGGAAGCCAAACACGTCGTCCTGTTTTGACAGGGAGATTTGGAAGTTGGAGTGTTTGGTTAATTACAATAGGTCTCCTATGTTAGTTAGGGGCAAGGGGAGGAGCAATGGGGAACAAACTGTTGTTCAGTGAGGAGTTCAAGTTGAGTCAATTTTTTGGATGGTAAGCAAGGGGGCTTGAGAGTTGGCAGGGTAAAACTGGTTTTCCGGGTGTGATGGGGATGGATGGTTTTCCTTCTTGTTCTCTTTGTGTTTCTTCCATGGTGCGTTTTATATACTTTTATATACTACATGTGTATGCTGTTGTGCCCTTTCCTAGGGCTTTTAATATATTCTCGCATTTTACCCTTAAAAAAAATCATTAAATCATTCTAATGTAAATTCTCCAATATTACGTACAGAACGAACAAAAAGCAGTTGTCCAGTTCCCTTTTATTTTCATTCCTTGGAAATGAGAATAAAAATATCAAGTTCTATGTGGGTAAGAAATATCCTCAATTCTCAGGGGATCTCAGGAAAGCAACACTTCTGAAGGTTAATGCAACTGAAACATAATATTGTCATACGTAGATGTAAAATAATCCTTCAAAAGTTAAGATACCCATAAACCAAACTATCTTAGTTGTTCTTCATGGAGAAACAAATGTATCAATTAAGAAAGAAGTGCAAGGAAAACCTTACTTTTTCAAAGCATATCATATTTGGTTACATCTATGACATCATGAAAATTACCAGTATTGTGTTACAAGAAACTTATACCAGTGAGTGTGGATTCTGGAATGGTGTTGTGACTTATAATAAAGCTGATTTTTTTTTTAAGATACTTTATCTTTGCGATGGATTAAGCTTAAATAATATTGGAGGAAACTCTATGACGGTTAAATTACCTTCTAATTATTCTAGCTTTGCATTGATCTAGTGTTGCTTCTTACAGTTTTTGGTTATTCTCTGCCATATGGATATATTAACGTATCTATTGTTTTTTTTTTTCTCAAGTATTTTTCTTCTTGTGTTCTAAAACCCATTCATAGCGGGGGGGTCATGGTCCTCACCAGAAGTTTAAAATTCATTTTTTTTATATACCATTGTTAATTCACTAGATATTCCACATATTGGCATGATTAATTGCTAGACCTTCTGATGTAGGACAACCCTAGGATGGTTGCCTACACTCAAGGGTAGGTGAGATAGGGTTTTATTTTTAGGGTGTAAGGAGAGGAACAAGGAATAAACTTTATGGTAGAGAAAATTATAAGATAAGAAATAGAGAGAAAGAAGAAACAATGAAGAAAAGATGGAAAACCTTAGAATCTCACTAAGGCCTTCTAGGAGTCTCACCTAGAAGAAAATCAATGGAGTCTCACCATTGAGGGTTGCAACCTTGCAATGAAAGAAAGTATAATATTATTCATCAAAATTCATTCCTTTGATTTACATTGATTAGCCTATTTATAGGCTTCTCTAAGAAATCCAAAGTCTACTAGGACTCTAATAACCTATTCTACTAGGACTCTAATAACCAATTCTACTAGGACTCTAATAACCTATCATGACTCAAATTCTAATTATATTATAACTCAACTAGCAAATCCTAATTAGACTCCAACAAATACCAATCCTATTCAATTCTAATTAATATTAATCCTACTTAAAGTTTACTTAGGTCTTCCCTTTCTTCCTTGAATAAACTTTAAAAGGCTTTCCCCATCAATTCTCCCCGGCTTGAAAGAACTCGGCTCCGACGAGTTAGATGCTTGATACAATTCATAGAGATCGGGGTTAATCTTCTGAAAATCCGTTGTCGTAATCCATGTATTCTCAGAATGTGGTTTGCCTCGCCATTTCACCAAAAATTTTTGGTATCCACCTTGTCGAGTAGACACAAGTTGATCATCAAGAACATACTCGATCTCAGGACGTGGGCTAAGAGTAGGTGGTAATTGAAGATCCAATTCTTCACTTACATCGTTGTGATGGCCATGGTAGATATACAAATCTTCCACATTAAATATTGGACTAAAATGCAAGTTTGAAGGGAGCTCTAACAAATAAGCATTCTCACCCAACCGCTTTAGTACCCGAAATGGACCCGCTTTCTTAGCTTGAAGCTTTTGATATGTGTTCGGATGAAATCTTTCTGGTCGTAAACGAACCATCACTAGATCACCTTCTTGAAACTGAATATATCTTCGATGTGCATCTGCTGCCTCTTTATAGTTCTCATTGCTGATCTTGATTTTTTCTCGTACCTTTTCATGTATATCTCGTATATGACGTGCAAATGCATCACCATCTTGGCTGGTGCGGACAGAAGTAGGTAATGGTATAAGATCAACAGGTTGCTTAGGTTTCAGCCCATATGCCACTTCAAAAGGTGAGTACCAGTAGTACGATTAGTGGAACTATTGAAAGCAAATTCGGCTTGTGGTAAGACATTATCCCAATTTCTCAACTGATCTCTCACAATGCATCTCAAAAGATTGCCAAGACTGCGATTGACAACTTCTGTTTGTCCATTAGTTTGAGGATGAAAAGAACTTGAAAATTTAATTGAGTACCTAGCTTGGCCCACAAGGTTTTCCAAAAAATAGCTCATAAACTTGACATCGCGATCAGAAACAATGGATTGTGGTAATCCATGCAATCGAACTACTTCTTTAAAGAATAAGGCAGCAACATAAGAAGCATCCGAAGCCTTCTTACATGGGATAAAATGTGCCATTTTGGAAATCTATTAACCACAACAAATATAGAATCAAAGCCCCGTTGTGTCCTTGGTAATCCAAGTACAAAATCCATGCTCAAGTCTTCCCAAGGTTTGGAAGGAACTGGTAATGGCGTATATAACCCCGTATTTTGCTTTGAACCTTTTCCTACTTGACATGCTCGACATTGTTTGATAACCTTCCAAACATCCTTCTTTAAACTAGGCCAAAAGAAGCGATCTTCCACCAAAGCAATGGTCTTATCTCGTCCAAATGTCCACCCATTCCGCCTCCATGAAGTTCCCATATGACATGATCACGTAGAGAAGTCCTTGGTAAGCATAAGCGATTTTTATAAAACAAGTACCTTCTAAAATTTGGAAATCAATACATGTTGCTTTTGAACCACTCAAAGAGAGGAATAAACATCTCCAAAATCAGCATCATTGTCATAGCAATGCTTCAATTCTTCAAATCCAATTGTAGTGGTTGACATGTTTACTAAGAGAAGGCCTTCCTGCTAAGGGCATCAGCTACTTTATTTTCAATTCCTGCACAATGCCTTAAATTAAAGGTAAACAGTTGAAGAAAACTACTCCATTTTGCATGTCGAGAGTTAAGCTTCTTTTGAGAATTAAGATATCGCAAGGCTTCATGATCTGAATACAAAACAAACTCCTTGTAACTGAGATAATGTTGCCAATGCCTAATTGCTTGCACCACTGCATAGAATTCAAGATCATATGTGGAGTATTTTTTCTTTGCCCATTGAGCTTCTCACTAAAGAAAGCCACAGGATGTCCCTCTTGGCTAAGGACTGCTCCAATTCCCACATGGAAGCATCACAGGCCACCTCAAATACTTTCTCAAAGTCTGGTAGCATAGGATAGGAGGGTTCACCATCTTGGATTTGATTTCTTCAAATGCCTTGTTGGCTGCCTTGGTCCAAATAAATAAACCAGGTTTCATGCATTCAGTAATTGGGGCCATAATAGAGCTGAAATTTCGAATAAATCGTCGATAGAATGTAGCCATTCCATGGAAGCTTCGTACCTCATGGATATTTGTTGGTACTGGCCAATCAACAATAGCTTTGATCTTCTCCGGATCTGTTTCAACACCCTTAGAAGACACAACAAAGCCAAGAAATACAACACTAGGGCTCATGAAAGTACATTTTTTCAAATTAATGTAAAACTTTTAGCCTAAAGAGTGCGCATTACTTGCTTCAAGTGTTCCTCATGATCTTCACAAGATCGACTATAGATAAGAATATCATCAAAATAGACAACAACAACGTCCAATAAAAGGTTTTAATACCTGCGTCATAATCCGCATGAAGGTACTTGGAGCATTGGTTAGTCCAAACGGCATGACTAACCACTCATACAATCCATCCTTAGTTTTGAAAGATGTCTTCCATTCATCCCCTGGTCTAATACGTATTTGATGATATCCACTTCTTAGATCAATCTTTGAGAAGATTACTGATCCAACCATCATATCTAGCATGTCATCAAGTCTTGGAATGGAAATCGATACTTGATTGTGATTTTGTGATTGCACGACTATCCACACACATCCGCCATGATCCATCCTTCTTTGGTGTTAGTAGGGCAGGAACTCCACAAGGACTTAGGCTTTCACGAATAAAGCCTTTAGTAAGTAATTCATCAACTTGCCTTTTTAATTCAGCATGCTCTGTTGGATTCATTCTGTAGGCTGGTAAATTTGTAATGATGCACCAGGAATCAAATCAATGGCATGTTGTATGTCACGCATAGGAGGGAGTTCATTAGGTAACTCTGCAGGCCACAAGTCAGAAAAGTCATCAAGGATTTTACGTGCGTTTGCTGGATATTCCTTGTCTTGCTCTTTAAATTCTTCCACTTTCCGAGCCATTAAAGCAAAAATAACTTTAGTTTCCTTGCTCTCATTTTCAAATTGACACATAGTAAGTACCTTTTTTGGTTGTGCATTCTCATCTGACTTCTTAATTGGAGGGACTTCTTTCATTGGACGAAGATCTTCTTACGTCCGTTGTGTATGAGAGCATATGTATTTTCATAGCCGTCATGTTGAACTTTCTATCAAAGAGCCAAGGTCTTCCAAGTAAAATATGACTTACTTTAATGGGTAAGACCTCACACCATACAGACTCTTCAAAGTCCTTACCAAAAGGAATGTCACTAAACAACGAAAACTTACCGGATAGAGGTGTCATTAACCCATGCTACTCTGAATGGATTTGGATGTCTCTCTGTTTTAAGGTTTAGCTTCTCAACAAGTTTTGTGAAGCTATGTTCAAACTGCTACCTCCATCAATGATCATGGTGCATAATCTCCTTGGCAAGAAATACGTGTTTGGAAAATGCTAGTACGCCGCCAATCTTCTTCTCCTTTTACTTTTGGAATGGTTAATAAAGGTCGTACTACAAGACTATGTCCTTCCGTCATACCATCATAGTAGTCAAATTCTTCACTAACTTCATCTTCATTGTAGGTCTCTTCTTCTTTGGGTAACTTTCCAATTCAGATTCTGGTTCTTCAACACAAAAGTGTAAACTTTTGGTTGGGCATACAACAGCATAATGACCATGCCACACACTTAAAGCATAAAGGAGTCACGCCTACTTTTCTATCTCCATTACTCGTTGAATTTTGCCCCTTATTACCATTCTTATAAGCCACATTCGAAGTTTGTTGAGTGTTGCCCCACCATTCACATGATTAGGAGTTCTGAAGTTTGATGTGCTTAAAGGTTTGCTTGCTGTCCTGTTGGAGAAAGTGCTCCCAATTTGTGAACTTGGACGCCTGGAAACCCGGAATTTGAGGCCTTCTTCTATTTTGAGGGCTAGTTGATAAACTTCATCTACGGTATAAGTGTGTGCAGCTATCATCTCAAGTTGAATCTCCATTCGAAGTCCAGCTTTGTAGCGGGCTGCAAGTTGAGCATCACTTTCCCGCACTTGATTTCGAATGCTCAATTCATGGAATTTTTTGTATATTCTTCAACGGACTTGGGACCTTGTTTAAGGGAAAACAATTTTGTATACATAAGTTGTTCATAATCAGTTGGGAGAAAGTGCTCCTTCATCTTCAACTTCATCTCGTCCCATGTGTCAGTAGGCGGTTGGCAGTTCTATGAGCTTGATTCTCAATATTATGCCACCATAGACGTGCTGCTCCTTTCAACTTTGCCTTCACAAAACGAACTTTTCTATTTCGGGCATTGCATACCAATCAAAGTAATCTTCCATTGACATAATCCAATCAAGAAAAGCTGTTGGATTTAGTTTTCCATAAAATTCAGCAACTTCAAGACGTACCTTTTTTGTCACATCATCATCTAGCTCAAAAAGTTTGGCCCTTCTTTGATTCCCCATCATAAATTGTCTTGTTCTTCGCGTGATCGATTTGGCGATTGTCTAAATTGATGACTTGCGATCTCCTCTTCAATTGGTCGTTTTCTTGGCTCTTTTCTAATAATTTCATGATCTCATCAAGTTTGCTATTTAGTTGTATTATAGCATCTTGATGGGATTGTTGTGTGGCTGAAATTTCCTCCAAGCGTATTGTAGCGGCATCTTGATTGCTAGACGTTTTTTTGGAACTCATGCTTGCATAAGTTGCTCCGCTCCTTAATTACATACGCCTTCAAGCCAAGAATT
This sequence comes from Vitis riparia, assembly GCF_004353265.1. Lineage (NCBI taxonomy): Eukaryota > Viridiplantae > Streptophyta > Magnoliopsida > Vitales > Vitaceae > Vitis > Vitis riparia. Next base: position 5,435,223 of record NC_048437.1, read on the forward strand.
TTGGCTCTGATACCAAAATTGATGTAGGACACCTAGGATGGTTGCCTACACTCAAGGGTAGGTGGGATAGGGTTTTATTTTTAGGGTGTAAGGAGAGGAACAAGGAATAAACTTTATGGTAGAGAAAATTATAAGATAAGAAATAGAGAGAAAGAAGAAACAATGAAGAAAAGATGGAAAACCTTAGAGTCTCACTAAGGCCTTCTAGGAGTCTCACCTAGAAGAAATCAATGGAGTCTCACCATTGAGGGTTGCAACCTTGCAATGAAAGAAAGTATAATATTATTCATCAAAATTCATTCCTTTGATTTACATTGATTAGCCTATTTATAGGCTTCTCTAAGAAATCCAAAGTCTACTAGGACTCTAATAACCTATTCTACTAGGACTCTAATAACCAATTCTACTAGGACTCTAATAACCTATCATGACTCAAATTCTAATTATATTATAACTCAACTAGCAAATCCTAATTAGACTCCAACAAATACCAATCCCTATTCAATTCTAATTAATATTAATCCTACTTAAAGTTTACTTAGGTCTTCCCTTTCTTCCTTGAATAAACTTTAAAAGGCTTTCCCCCATCACCTTCTCTCACTTATTCTGCAGGAGAATATCATTGCCCGGTGCTGAATAAAGTTTTCACTGAATTTACACACATAGTTGCTGTAAAGACTACAGGAAATGTGTTCTGTTATGAGGTTTGTTTTTCATTGATCATCAAAAGTGGCCATGTCGCTTTATAATTTTTTGTTGCGCAGAGGTATTTAATCTGTGTACATTTCATCTTTTGTTTCTGCTCAATAGGCAATCAAAGAATTAAACCTCAAAACCAAGAACTGGAAGGAGCTCCTCACCGATGAACCATTCACTAGAGAAGACCTCATAACAATTCAGGTATTAAGTAGTTTTGAGTTACATCTTCCTGTTTGGCTATTTTGAAAGAGTGTTAGTAATTTCCACCAGCATGATTTTTCAAAACTGCCCTTTTCTCTGAAAGTACATGCTCTGCAGAATCCCAATGCACTTGACAGCAAGGCTCTCTTGGACTTTGATCATGTAAAAAATAGCTTGAAACTTGATGATGAAGGTGAAGTATTGTCTATACCACCCTTGTGGGATCAGAAGTAGAATTGTTCTTCTATAATTATGACTTCTTTTCTCTTTTCCAGAACTAAAAAAGATGGGTTTGGATCCAACCCATGGGATAAATGTGAAAGGGGATATGAAGCAAATGCTAGAGGAGCTTGGAACTGAGAAAGCAAGGCAAACCGCCCTTCATGGGGGAGGTGGCAACAAGGCACAAAATGAAAGAGCGGCCGCGCTGGCTGCCATTCTAGCTGCAAGATCACGCATTAAAGAGGAATCTGAGTCAGATAAGAATGGAGAGGGTAAAACTGGCCAGACTTTCAGTATTGTGGATGCTGCATCTGCCTCAGTTCATGGAAGAAGTGCTGCTGCAGCAAAAGCCACATCATCTGATAAAACTGCTGCTCGTATAGCTATGCACATGGCTGGTGAGAGGGCCCCTGTGAATGCAAAGATGGTTAGTTTGCCTAACTTAAAACCTCTTCCAGAGACAAACATGCCTACATGTTTATAGCAAAATTCCCCAGAGGCATGATCACTAAAAATTTATCACCAAGTGATTATTTTTCCCTTTTCATCAATACGAGGGGACGCCATTTATTTATTTGTAGGCATGTATATTTTGGCCTGCATTCATTTATCTCTAGGGTAAACACTTCCATGTAGGAAATAATGCATATGATTTACTATTTTGATTTTGTCCTGAAAAAGAGTAAAAATGAGGGTATGATAATTGCTATTGTTGCTCTCTATGGCTTTTGATTGAAGTAGTAAGGTGTACTGAATTTGAATGATTTTAGTAATGAACTTGTAAGCTTAGAGGTCAAAGATTTCAACTTTTTCTTTGGTAAAGGAAAAATAAGTTGAAATATCACAACTAGAAGGTGCTATGTTCGGTTTTAACATGACTCATCATTCTTCTTGCTAACTTAGGTAAAAAGCCGTTTCACCACTGGTGCCGCTTCAAGATCCTTCACCTCCACCTCTTATGATCCTGTCACAAAAAATGAATTTGAATATATCAAAGTCGAGAAGAATCCTACCAAGAAAGGCTATGTTCAGCTGCACACAACACACGGTGATTTGAACATTGAGCTTCATTGTGATATAACTCCCAGGGCATGTGAGAACTTCATCACTCTCTGTGAACGTGGCTATTATAATGGGATAGCTTTTCATAGAAACATTCGGTATGGTTACAGCTACTTCATTTCAATCCAATAAGTTCAATATTTCTTTTTGATTAACTATCATTTCTGATGTTGAAGAGCTCTGAGTTATTTCTGATGCTGAGAGATACTGTTCTCCACTTTGTGTAGGAATTTTATGATTCAAGGTGGTGATCCAACTGGCACTGGGAGTGGGGGAGAATCTATATGGGGAAAACCGTTCAAAGATGAGCTGAACTCCAAGTTGCTTCACTCTGGAAGGGGTGTTGTTAGCATGGCAAACAGTGGGCCCCACACAAATGGGTCCCAATTTTTTATCCTATACAAATCTGCAAATCATTTGAATTTCAAACATACAGTTTTTGGTGGAGTTGTTGGTGGCTTGATGACACTATCAGCAATGGAAAAGGTTCCTGTTGATGACAATGATAGGCCCCTGGTAAGCATTACGATTGGTTTTCTTCATTTTAGAATTATTTCAATATTGAAATTAAAATTGCTTGGCATCTTAATATCTAGCAACTGAGTGATGCTTCCTGTCTCTAATGAAAGCATTGTGTTGTTAATGTAAATTATTTCTTTAAGCAAGCAGGATTTCTCTTCTAATAATTTTAGTATTGTTCTTTTATTTTCAATTTGCCATTCCACTACATATTGGAAGAGTAGTGTATAGAAAGCCATGGTGTCGTGTAACTGAGTTACACAAACTTGAAGAGTTGAGTTCAAATGAGTTTCAGTTTGTCATAATTTTGTCCACATACGTGCAATTTTGTGCATGCACATGTGCCTACATTGTTTTTGGAATGTATGATTTCATGAATTAGTAGTAAAGTTGTTCATGAATCTCGTTGCAGTCGTGTGGTTCATTTATCTTGATTGTTATGTGTGCTGGAATATTTACCTTGAAATGTGAGATTGTGAAGATCATGACTTAATTTTAGATGTTATCATGACTAAAGCACTTCCTTTAAATTAGTGATAAGCTGCAACACAATTAGATTTGGTGCAACTTGATATTAATCCTAGACTGAACTGAGAATCCAGACCATCAATCCAAGATCTAACAATGAGCACAAGGAATTTAACCAACGTATGCACACATAATGCCTCTTCTAATTGTGGATTCACTGATTCTTCAACCTGGTAGCAACATGACCTTCACTTGACTACCAATGTGTCAACTAAGTGCCAGTCCACTTTTTTATTTTTCTTTGGAAGAAAGAAAAAGGAAAAGCACCAAGACCGACCCACTTAAATTGTGGTTGGGTCAGCCAGGTCTCACTGTGGATTGAATCAAGTTGCAACTCTGCTTTGCAGCAGTCTCACCTATATAACCTGTCTTAGATGGACTAACTCTCAGATGTAGGTACTCATCTAGGTGTCACATTGTCCAGATGGCTGTATAACCTGAATTCCATTTTTTCTCATTCTACATTCTGAGCCAAATCAAAATACTAAACTATCTTGTCAGTCCAAAGTTAGTTATAATGAATGAATAGGAACTTGTTCTTGTTTGTCAATCTAAAGTTAGTTATGATGAATAGGAACTTGTTCTCGTTTTTCTTTGCCAGACATGCCTGTTGAACACACTGTTGATCAATAAGCATGTTGGACACATGTAATACCATCTCTTGTCATTCAATATTTGTCATGGGTAGTTCACATGCTTTGAAGTGTTTATGTGATATAGCATGTAACCAGACCATCATCCTTCTCTTTTGCAGCTGTTTTTGTGCATATATTTCTCATGTCTTTATGAATAAGTAAACATGAATCTTGATTCGCATGAAAAATAGTAGCAGAACATGTTAATTCGCTTATCTAAGAACTTGTTGATTGCCTATCAAAAAAGAACTTGTTAATTTGTACATTGTCTCTCCAAGCATCCTTACCTGCATGCTAAACTAGAGAGAAAATGACACTATAGCAATCACCTCCAGAGATGGTGTGCTTTACTTTATTGGAAACAACTGTCATGTTGCAATCAAAGTAGGACTTTGACATGCTGTAGTTTAAAAGAAAATGCAGGGTTTATGGTTGTTATCGATCATACATGAGTTATAATCATTGTCCTCAATCTCATAGTAAAAAAGAGTTCAACCAATGTGAAGTTAAGACTTGCTATCTGGAAATTTTTTTACTAAGCAGAAGTTTGCAATGTAGATATAATTGATTTTCTACTTGACAGCCTATATAATTCCCCTGTTTTCCACCTGATTTTCTGTATCAGTTTGCAGCTTGGTTACTTTCGTTATTTTGATCATGGTGTTCCTACTGTGTATGTTCTTTTTATATGGGGTTCCTTGTTCAAGCTGTTTCTAAACAGCTAAGACTGAGTTGTAACCTTTTATGATTGTTCTTTTTTGCCGTAATTTGTGCAGGAAGAGATTAAAATAACTGGTGTAACAGTATTTGTCAATCCTTACACTGAACCTGATGCTGAAGAAGAGGAAGAGAAAACCAAAGATGGGAAGAATGCCCAGGATGAAGAAAATGTTAGTTTCTAAACCCTCAAATTGAGGAGTGGGACCTTTTGTTCCCTTTTTTTTTTACCCTTTTCCTTTCAATTCTTGAGTAATCACATGGATTGTTGTTGATACATTTCAGGATAAGGTTGGGGCATGGTTTAGCAATCCAGGTACAGGAACAGCAGAGCCTGGAGATGTAGGTGGTGGTGTTGGGAAGTACTTGAAGGCAAGGACTGGTCAAGCTGAACATGCTGCTGCTGACACTGGTTTGCAGGCAATGACTGTGGCAAAGAAAAGGAAATTGGGCGTCCCAACTGCAGAATTTAAGGACTTTTCTGCCTGGTAAGATTCACCCAATATCTTGTATCATACCTGCAGACATGGAAATGCTATTTAGCAGTGTCAGCCACCACTGTAACATACTCACTGGAGGGGGAGAAAAATCAGAATCAGGAAGAAGAGCATTTGGAACTGATTTGTACAATACATATATTTATTTGTAGGTTGTACAAACAGATGTAATCAATCAGAAGTATTTTGAGAAATGTTTTGGGCAAATGCAGATTTATTCATTCATCCTCCCACATAGTGAACCTTCATATTATGTATTGGTGTTTTTGATCTGATGGTCAAGGATCACAAGTCACTTTCACAATCATTAGAAGCTTTTTTTTTTTTCCTTTTTTTTAAAGTACTCTTTAGTAATGGTGGTTCAGGCTTTTCTGGATAAGCTGCACTTTCAATGGAAGTGTCTCCATAGAACATCACTTAAACATGTCATGTTCATGCACATTTAAATTAATTTTCTAGATTTAAGCAGCCACCAGGTCCTTTCTGGAGCTTATGGTAGCCTCATCCTCGGTTAATAAGACACTCCCTATTGGCCCCCGAGGCACTGCTCAGGCAGCTAGGGTTGGGGTGGGGATGGCCTTTCAGGCATGCTCAGGTGACAAGATTGGAGTGGGGATTGGCCCATGAGGCATGCTCAGATGACATGATTGAAGTGGGGATGGGCAGGTTCCAACCTTAATTCCATATAACAGTTGATAAAAAATAGAGTACCAGAGCATGTAATTTTACTTTTCTTGTATGGCATTGATGCATGCATTGGGTATCTTGCTCAATGGTGAGTCTGCTGTCTCTCCTAAGCAGTGTGGATTCAAGTTGCTGAATCGTTATTTGAAATCCACTTAGCCGATGAAGCCATGCTAAGAATCCTGTAGGCTCCCCCTAGTAGAGTTTGGAAGGTAATTTGATGTGGGAATAATGTAAGCTCGCAAGGGTAAACTCAGGAACCAATGATGGGACTGGGCAAAAATTTGTCTTGGATTCAGCATTGGGTCATTCTATTCTCTGTTGCTGAGGTTTGATCCAAACCACCGCCAGAAGAGGCCAAATGTTTATCATCAACAAATGTATGTATTGTTCTTTCACTCCCTTACGATTATGTTTTGTTTTTCCCCAAATGGCAATGTACCATTCCCGAGGGAGCGTTGCATTGCCGATTCCTTAGTCCTTGGGTAATTCCAAGGAAGATATGTCAAAGCCATTGGGAATCCACTTTTTTGCACACTCTCTGGGAACATTTGATAGAGGCTGGGAAGAAATCCCAGCCTCTTTTGTCACCACATCCGACCTCCCCACCAGATTTTTGCTTCACTTTAACGTTTGTGTATACTTTGTGGATCAAACGATACAAATAAAGCAGAACTTCTAAGACACATTTGAAGTTTGATTACGAGTAAACGCGATTATTTTCTATTTATGACCACAACATAGAATTGGTTGGTTCCAAAGATACCCTGATACAAGCATGCATTGTTTCCATCATTTTACTGATGGTCACATAGGCCCATAAAAGAAAGTTGGCAGGAACTTCTTTTACATTATGATCTCCAGCTAAAATCTGCACCCTGAATCAACAGGTGATAGGATCATATGGTCGGTGTATAGCCACACATTGGGCTCCACCAATTCAAACATTTTTAGACTTTTATGGATCCACCACTTAAAGTGAGGGGATTGGTTGCTTTTTATTGACGTACAAGCACCTCTGTGGGTCATCTCTCCCACCACACGAGTTTCACCCCTTTATGCCTTTGCTCGTACCCGAAAATTTACTGTTCCTTCCCGTTAACTTCGCAGAATCTTCCCGCCGACACACCCCCACTTTGATACGACATTGTTGCTAATCCGTGTCTATAAACCCATGCCCATGGCCCACTAATTCCCACCAAAACTACAATCCTTCGTCCTAAAACAGCTCCGAATTCTAATATTCTTTTCTATGATCCTTGAAACGAAAATTGGGATTCCATGTATCTTGTGTGGGCACAAGGAGCGGAGCCATCAAATACAATGTCAACTTGATTTCATGAGAAGCTCATCTGTCTGAAAACATAAACATTTCTCAAATCGCAATCACCTTCCTACTTCTCTTTTGATTAGAATTTTTTATTTAACTAAATCCACCTTATGTGGAAGCATGACAAGTTGTCACCTCCATGGATAGAACATCTTGTTCCCAGACAAAATTTATGTATAATATATAGTGGTTGATTTCAAAATTTAAGTAGTAAACTTGGACCCACAAATCCATTGAACCTCCCTTGATTGAAGCTTTTGGAAGTCTCTATCTCAAGACTTTTAGTTAAGGAATTAATTAAGGGGGTGTTTGATTTTGAATGGAACAAATCATAGAGATATAAATTAATATAGTTTTGCTAGTGGGGTTGGACCTCTTCTATGGATTTTTTCATGAAATTCTTCTTGGGAAGTGGGTGACCAAAATGGCCTGTCTTAAGGGTTTATTTGGATTGGAGATGGCAACCAACATGCTCTCTCCCATCTAATTGGTGGCCACAATGATGGCCACCAAGAGTACTGCTGCCTACAGCCCTGCTTTCAAGTCTCAACAAGGGACAAGAATATCCACCAAGGAATTTTCTGTAATGATTGATGAAGGAAACCAAGGATAAGAACAAAACCAGAAAACTCCGGTAGACCAAGTTTCATGTTGTACTCACACACCCACCTTAGGCATAAAGACGAAATGAATAAGAATATTTGATTAATTTAATTGCCAATTTCAAAGGAAAGATGAGGAAACACGGCAAACCATCCAATCAACAAAACATTAAAAAACAAATGGCACCACTGACTAGGAAAAAAAAAAATTGAACCAACAACAGGAGGATTGAGTCTTGTGCAGGAAATGAAATTGGGGTTGGGGCAGAAATAGAATGATAATGAAGGAGCTTGGGTAGGAAGATGAGGTGAGGTGAAAGAGTCAAGTGAAGTGTGATAATGGAGGAAAGGGCAGGCCTGGTGGTGCTTGGAGTGATGAGTGCGTTTATAAACTATGATAAATGAGAGTGGGGGAAAAAGTGAAGAGCATGCCCTAGATTTTGGAGAAGGGTACATATTGGTCTTAGGATAGAAGAATATAAAATGAGGCGAAGCATATGGGTTAATGCAATAGTATAGAAAAGGAAAAAGTGAGGGGAATTTTGGCAGAGTTTGGAGAGGGATTAGGAAGCAAAGTGAGTGAATGGGCTGTGTTGGGGGTGGTGGGTGGTTTGATGATGATGATGCACGCCGGCAGCTTTTCTGACGTCTCTCTCTCCTCTCTCCTCTCTCTCCCTCTCTCTCCTCCTTCCCAAACCCATTTGGCACGCCTGCTCCCACTCAAAAACCCCTGCTCCTTCTCCCTGAAAATTGAAAAGCTAATCCACTAAAAACCCATCTGATGATCTAGACCCTGTTATCTTTTCTCACTCTTTGCATCTTTTGTCAGACCGTATTCTATTTCTAAACACAAGCTAGTTCAGGCCACCTTCCATGTTTTAACAGAAAAACCTATATCAGTCAATCCCCTAATAAATTGCCAAAAGGAATACCTAGAAAAAGAATACCACAAGACACCACCCCCCCCGCTCCAAAACCATAAACCCACCACTCCATTCCTCATCGATTACACCAAAAGAAAAGCAAAATTTTACTCTCCTAGATTCCTCCCTGCTTCCTCTCTCTCTCTCTCTCTCTCTCATCATATTATGTGTAAAAACCCAGCCAGCTAAAATCCAACTTCAAGATCCTGCTTTAATCATTCTCCTTCCAAATTCGCTGTTAAAAACACAATCACCCATCTCCTTGTGTGCCAGCACCTACCAGGTTCTCATTCAAGGGTTATTTTGATGTGGGTCTGTGGTTAAATGGATACCTTGTTTAGACTAGTCAGTCTTCAATCCGATCAATCCTACAACTCCAGTAGAACTTCTAGCAGCTCTAGATCTTCTAGACAAAACCATCACCACCACCACCAAGAGGACGAAGAATGCTTCAACTTTTTCATGGATGAAGAAGACTTCTCTTCTTCTTCTTCCAAGCACTACTATCCTTATCAGCAACAAACCCATCCTTCCACCACCACCACCCCCACCACCACCAACACCAGCACTCCTACTCACCATGCCTTTGAGCCCACCGAATTCTCTTTCTCACCTGCCCGTGATCTCCACCTAGAATTCAACTCTTCTGCTTCCGGCAAGTGGGCTTCCGAAATCCTCCTGGAGACAGCACGAGCCATCGCTGATAAGAACAGCGCTCGCGTTCAACAACTCATGTGGATGCTCAACGAGCTTAGCTCTCCTTATGGCGACACCGATCAGAAGCTCGCTGCTTACTTCCTTCAAGCCTTGTTTAGCCGCATGACCGACTCGGGTGAGAGGTGTTACCGGACTTTAATATCCGCATCGGAGAAGACTTGCTCATTCGAATCCACCAGAAAAATGGTATTGAAATTTCAAGAGGTGAGCCCTTGGACCACGTTTGGACATGTAGCTTGTAATGGTGCAATCATGGAAGCTCTTGAAGGCGAGAGCAAGCTCCATATAATTGATATAAGCAACACCTACTGCACTCAGTGGCCCACCTTGCTCGAAGCCCTAGCCACCCGCACTGACGAGACCCCTCACCTCCGTCTCACCACCGTCGTCACAAGCAAAGCCGGCACCGGAGGGATGGCACCAGTGCAAAAACTGATGAAAGAGATTGGAAACAGAATGGAAAAGTTCGCTAGGCTCATGGGTGTGCCCTTCAAATTCAACGTACTGCACCACTCCGGCGACCTATCCCATCTGAATTTAGCAGAATTGGACATCAAAGACGACGAGGCACTCGCCGTAAACTGCGTCGGCGCGTTGCACTCAGTCACCGCAGTCGGTAACCGCCGAGACATCGTCGTATCATCTTTCCGGAGATTGCATCCGAGGATCATCACCGTCGTGGAAGAAGAAGCTGATCTCGATGTGGGCGTGGATGGGTTCGACTTCGTCAAAGGTTTTCAGGAATGCTTAAGATGGTTTAGGGTTTACTTGGAGTCATTAGACGAGAGCTTCCCACGCACTAGCAACGAGCGCCTCATGCTCGAACGCGCCGCCGGACGCGCAATCGTCGACCTGGTGGCTTGCCCACCGTCAGAGTCGATCGAACGGCGCGAGACGGCCACGCGCTGGTCGCAGCGGCTCCATGCAAGCGGGTTCTCTCCGGTGTCGTTTAGCGATGAAGTATGCGATGACGTACGTGCTCTCCTGAGGAGATACAAGGAGGGTTGGTCAATGACACAGTCCTCCGACGCCGGAATATTCCTCTCATGGAAAGACCAGCCGGTGGTGTGGACCAGTGCATGGAAACCTTGATCCACCATCACCACTCTCACACGCATAGAGTTTGATTTCCACGTGTATGATTTTTTTTTTTCTTTTTTTCCTTTTTTTGTGGTGGCACGTGCATGGCATGGAGTTTGTGGGTGTGTTAGGGCCAGGCGTTGGAGATGGAAATTGCTTGAATTGAATAGAGAATTGAAGTAATATATTCTCATTCCTCTTTATTACCACTTGTGATTAATTGTCTTTGATATTATGAAGAAGAAATAGGCATGCAATGCTTTTGAATTCCTTTTTTTATTATTATTATGTAAATCAAACCCATATTGCATGTGGCATTTTTACATAGAAGTAGGAGATAAAGTGAGCACTCAACCACCAAAGCTTTTCTTATTTAAGGTGGGTGGCTTTGATCTTGAATGTTTGGGTTAAAAAAGGGTCCTAAATATCAAGTGGATTAAGGTGAGATTAGCTAAAGAAAAAGGATGTTTATAAAGAGGAAAACACTCTAGAAAAACACTTTAGAAAAAGGGTCGTTATCCAATTGGGGCATGGAATCATAGGACGGCCACTGGGTCGGGGTTGTGGTTGGGGAATCTAGCAAAAAGTGGGTTTGTTCATTAGCGGTATGATGGTGTTAGTGGCGAGCACGCCGTGAGATATGGGTCTTTTGCTTTATTTAAATCCAAAGGGGAAAAGAGATCATGTATGGATGAATTGAAAGAGGAGTGAGGAGAGGTGCAAATGCATAAAGGTGGAAATTCTTGAGGGGGTTTCCATGGCCCCACCACTACCAGCAAACTCTTTCATGGGGGTGTAGTAACGTTAAGAAGTGGGTACTTTTAGTTTTTGGTCCACGTAAAAATTTAAAAGAGAGCAAGAGAGAGAAATAAAGGATTATGTGTAGTGGGAACTCCTTTTCAGAGCTTTACATCTTCATCTTTTGACGAGACTTGCCTCCTCCACCATAGCCATCCCCACTCCCCTTTCCACGCCTTCTTTTTCTTTCTTTAACCTCTTTCTCTTTTCTTTTACGTGTGTGTGTTTTTCAATTGGGTCCAATCCCCACTTTGCCTTTTTCTTCTAAGCCCCGGTTTCTCTTTAATAATCCTGACCACGACGACCCCCTGTCTCCTCTATTTTTAATTCCATTCCCACACCCCATGGCTTCTGCGGCATCATTTTTTCTTTTAATATTAAAGTGCTTTTATGTATCAAACGAATTACAGGAGTGTTCAAACAGTCAAAAGATTTGCACCAAACGCGATCCAATTAATGTATGTTCCAAGTTTGGGCCAATGTGGGCTTGTTTAAAGGCAAAATACCACCAACTTTAGCAAGACATGGCCCCTACTTCCGACTAATTTGTCCAAACCAAAGACTTGGTGCAAGTCAGAGTAGTTACCCATCTCATCTCATGTGGGGTGGAGCCTCTATAATTTATTCTTTGTAGACACCCATTCATTTTTGTTGGGTGTGCTACACAACAGGGGCTAGTTTCAGATACACGTAACAGAATTATAAATTAAGAAAAAGAGTTAACCACTCCTCAATGGGTCATGAATCATGAGATGATATTGAGTCGTTGTCTGATTGAGTCATAGAGGCACTTTGGTGGGTAGTAGGGGACCAAATTTGCTAAGGCACTCATTAAAAAAAATGTGCAGAGTGCGTGGCTCTCATCTTCAATAGGTTTGACCCAATAAGCCAACCCTCCGGGGCCCAACTCACTTCTAGTTTATTGGCCAATCTTGCTCAATCCCAACTCAATTTCCATTCAATCTGCCACACAACTGTCTTGTCCTGTCTTTAACCCCCACCCCACCTTTTTTTTTTTCCTTTTGAATAGTGCTTTACAGCCTTCACTTAGAAGTGGTTTTTGCAGTAAATCGTTTTTGAGAGAACTGTTGGCAGGAATAGCAATTTTTTTTCAGTGATGCCATTGGCCCGAAGTCCATGTTGTGGGTGTGGAGTCAGGAGTTCTTTGCATAGACCAATGAGAAAAGAGATGGTTTCTAATGAGAAAATTGGTTTTAGATGTGAGTTAGCTAACGTAGGCAACTGGCAAAGGTCACCAGCTCCAGTGGCTCTATTATAGCTATAAAATTCAGCTTAGACCAAATACTATCTGTGTTTTATTAAGGCGAGGACCACCTAATGATTTGGATCTTTTGAAGATTGGGGGGACTGGCCTTTTTATGCTTCTGCTCTTGGATCATATGCAATTATAGCCTGATCAATATTGTAAATCTAAACATTTGGTTGTTTTGGTAGGTTGTTGAAGAGGAAAAAGTTATTCAGAGAAAAACAAAAAGGATCGGTCCCTACTTCATTTTCTCAGTGCTTCTAAGGGTGTCTCAAGCATGATTGATTTTCAACTTTTTCAAGTGATAGTCTATGTAACTTGTTACTTGTTATTTTTGGGTGCACTTATTTGATCTGAACTCTCTTGATTTAGGTATTAATATGGCCTTACCTTTCAGTGTTGATCAAAGTTTGACTTTTCTTTTCTTTTTCTTAGGTTTTTTTAGGTGATGACTATTTTCGACTTATTATCTATGAGATTCCCTTTTAGGTGGTTAGTGTGACACTGTGACTTCACCTACCATTTGTTATTTTTAAGATTCCTTTTTCAAGTGATACTTGCACATATGGTATCTTCATATTACCTTAGGTTGAGCTAGTTTTCAAGGGTAAATGAGGCATCTTCAACTTCATTGTACTCTATATAATAGGGATGTTAAATCGGATTGCTTTTAATGCCTTTTTTGAGTGCTCTTGAGGATCATACTTTTTAATGGACTTGAAATTAGATTCTTTTTCTCTCCTTGGAGAATAGCAACCCATTTTTGGAGCTTTATGATGGTAAAACAAATATTTTCCCCTTTTTCATTGGTCTTTTTCTCTGTTATAATTGAAATACTAAAACCTAAATATGTGGCAATTTTGGTCGAGAAAAACTAAAAATAGAGTTATTAGGACTTTTATAGTATTTCTAGTATTGTTATTAAGAACTGGTTGTCAAAACTAGGTAAAAAAAATATATTTTTTTTTATCTAATTTAAAATGGTGTCAAATTGGAGTATCTTGTGTTGAAATTGATTTCAACATGCATTTCGACATGAAAAGTTAGAGATTTCAATATGAAAGGGTGCATTTCAAACTTCATTTTGATAGAAAAATATGTGGAAATGGCTATGTAATTTCGAATTGGTTATAATTTCTTCATTTAAGCTCTAATTCATGCATTGTTTGAGGCATTGGATTCCTAATTTTTTGAGCATCAAAATAATATATGTCTTGCCCAAAATTTATTTTGAGAAGTCTTTCAAAATTTATATCCAAGTACAAGTGTGTGCAATTGCCAAATTTTGAACTCCACTTCTCATATTGAACTTTAAGATATGACTTCCATTCTTTTTTTTCTCGTGTTTGCTTGCCCTCCATCTCTCTTCATACCTTTATTGCTCATATCTCATGTTATACATTACTTCATTTGCATTTGTTGAAACTTTCATCATGTTTCACGCTCTTAGGGCTCCTTTGAGGCATATTTAGCCCCTTCTCTACCTTGACTAAAAGCGGCTATTGCAATTGGCATCATTTTCACTTCTTAAACCTATAATTTATCACAAGATATACGTTAGACCCATGATTAGGGTATTAGCAAAAGTTCAAGTTAAGTTGAGTGAGTTGAGTCTTTATATTGCATATTTCAATCTCCGTAAATACCATTAGAGCAAAATTTGCTGCTCTAATCATTCACCCATTGATCTTTCTTTTAAGGGCAATGCTTTGGGTGATTCTTTTAAGGGTGGTACCTCATCTACTTCCACTAAGGTTAACGAAGTTGTTGATAAAGCAATAAGTGACACACCTAAGTTGACACATGTTGGTTTTCCTTTAGAAAAAGTATGTCATTTCTTTGGAGACCAGGACTCATGCCTTTCACCTAATCTTGCAAAGGTCATGTCAATCCCTCCATCTCCTATTGCATTCAAAAGTAAGTCTAAGTTAAGAGGCAACTTTTTGTCTACCGTTTAGTTACTAGGCCTTCCATGTTTCCTAAATTCCTAAGCTGTGTTTCATTTGTTTGATGTGGTATGTATAAGCAAGTTCACTGTGTTATGTTACCAAGTAGTTCCTTGTCACATTTTATTGGTTGCTTTACTACTTCTCTACTCATTATTTACCTCTTTTTCTTTAGCCAACAAGTATTCTATGGATGTGTGCCTATGCATAGCTCTCTATTTAATCTAAATAGGAATGTGGGGATAAATCAAGAATATGCCTTCACAAATTAGTTGATTAGCTCAAGATATAGCGTGTGTGCAAATGCCACTAGATAGTGGGAAAAGGACACCCAAAGTTCTACGATTGGAGCTACTTTAAGCCAAGTTTAGAGAGGTTGCATTATTGAAGAAGATTGTGGTGCTAGAGAAGTCTTGAAAGAAGATAGTGTCTGTATGGGAGTCCCTTTTTATCGTCACTAATTAACAGAATGAAGAACTGAAAAATTGTTGGAAGAGACTCATAGGATCGAGGAGTCTTATGAAGACAACTAATTCAAGCTTCAAGAGAAGCACTCTAGGGAAGCAAACGTGACTGCCTTCAAGGTTTTCAAATATTTGATAACGAATTCAAGTATCTAGGACAAGCACAATCAAAATGAGAGCTATGCTTCAAGATGGGTAGAGGCACACTTGAAAATTGGAATTAAGTCTTGTGATCCCCCCAACTTTGGTTCCAAAAGTTGTTTTGAAGGCTCATGAGGATAATACCTGGTGAATTCAATGTTGGAGTGTTCATATAGTATTAGCTTGTGGTTCTGTTTCTCTTGACTTGAGTTGATGATGCAAGATTAGTAAGGAGTTTGGTTGTTCCATCTTCTTCCCAAGTAACTTATGCTTCTCTTGCTTTTAAGAACACATTTCTGTTTTAGCGGGCTTTGTGTTCCCTTACTACTTGTTGAACCATCGATCATAAATAAGAAGTGGTGTAAAAAAGTAGAACATAGAACCCAAGTTGTTTAGTCTCAGGTCCTAAGGTTGTACTTTCGCATTAAAGGTTCCAAGATCACAGGATTTGCCATGAAAACCTCAAAACCTCCATGAATGGTTGTGAAACTCAATGACACCTTGGCTTAAGTACTCGGATTGATGACCAGGAAACTTGTTCTCCTACTGCATGATCATCCATTCCAGAGAACTCATCACCTTATTTGTGCAATTTTTTCTGTTGCGAGAGGGTGGTTTCAGGTTAACAAAGCCTGTAAATTGACTGTGGCATGGGGTCACATTGCCAGATCATAAAGCTGCAGAATTAATATACAAATTAAAATCATTATTAATTGTAAGGTTAATTAAAAGCAAAAAAATTCATTGTAAGGGTAATACTTCTAAAGAATTCACCCTTTCGCAAAACTAATATTATGGGAGTTCACTGGGAGCACTTTGAGACTGAACACTCTAACCCAAGTTACTGTACTCTGACGTCCAAGAGAATGTTTTGAATTACAGAGACACAACAGCAGCAGCAACCAGCGAAAGAATTAACCAAAGAGCCTTTTCATGTATATGATACAACCCCTACTTTATTTCTGTTCCCTCCAACCATAAGGAAGTCTCCACCTTCTATGCCAATAAATTGACACTCTTGACCATAATGGGAACCCAAAATTGTACTCAAGAGGGTGATCAGCCGCTCCCCCAACTGTTAGAGGCAACCATACATACCTGGAATCCCTCAAGTCAGCTGGATTCCATCGATCTGCCATGAATATAAATGAACCTGTGATCCCTGGCAAAGGAACCACAAATGTACTCTGAGCAAAAAATGTTGTAAGCCGGAAAATTTTATTCCCTCCAATGCATGGGTTTCCCATTGTTTCCCATGGCCCCATGATTGACTCAGCTGCATGGGCTAGTGCCTCATTTGGTGCCCACCCCGTGCATCCTGATGTGATCATGTAGTAAGTCCCCTGGTGCTTGAACAAAGCTGGTGCTTCCCTGTGCTGTCCCACAAGAATCCTTCTCATGACATGTGTCACATCGAGATAATCTTGGTTAAGTGGTCCTATGTGAAGTTCACTGTTGTCCTCAGAGGAGTATATGAGATATGCTACACCATCTTCATCCCTGAAGAGAGTCATGTCCCTGCTGTCAAATCCATGGGGTCGTTTACTGTAGAGATAATCAAACGGACCTGTGGGTGAATCACTTATGGCAACACCAACTGCAGCTTTGGTGTAGTTGGTATCATCAACATGCATCCACATTACATACTTTCCCGTTCGATCATTGTAAATGACTTTTGGCCTCTCAAGCACATTGGATTTGTGGAGATCATGGGCTTCATCTGTTTCTTCTGCAGCCAGCACGATGCCCTCAAATTTCCATGTCCACAAGTCCTTGGAAGAATAACAACCAACTCCAATAATGTCAACCTGAATGAAAGGGAGTTAGATATTTCAATTAGAAAGCTCCAAGCCCCAATCAGATCACATGTTCTTGATGATAAAATAGCAAGCTATGTTCTGTACCAAAAAGTGCAAGGGAAAAATAAAATGGTTAACAGATTATGCAAACAGAGCACTAGTGCAGTCTCTGAATCTTACTATAATAGAACCTCTGAGAAAAATGAACTATGGAATATGTATTCATGTCAGAAACATGTCTTGTAAAATTCATGATAATGACCTCAAAATGGCAAAAAGTAAATCAATGTTTCTTTGCTACATGAGTCGGTTGTATGTGTGTTTATACACAAGCATGCATGTGAAACCAGTTGTTTTTGTTTTTCTCATTTCATGAAATCTACTAAAAGTTGTGCAAGGTGAGTACTTTCACCAGATTTTCAGTTTTCAACAACAGTATTCGGTTTCTCAATGAAAACTGTGATACTCTTCAATTTATTTCTCTATCAACATTGTCATGTGAGATTCTCCATTTTTCTTATGAATGTTGCAGTGGGACCACATAATTAGACGTCAATCTCCCAATCTAAACTACAGTGTAGGCAGCCTTTATAGTCCATAGCTTCCTTTATAGATGGTCAAAGTTCACAACAGAATAAATATGATCTTGAAAACAAAAACTACCTGGTTCATAATCAGATACCACATTTAGTTAGGAATTTAGTCAGTAAAGTAACTTAATTCAATCTCCAAATTCCTTGCAACTCTCTCCTAATAAATGGTACACAGAAAATGTAGAGATTGGATTTTGTTTTCTTATTTAACAACACTAACAGATTGTTGTTCAATAGAATTCTAGTGTTACCCATCTCAACACCAAAAACATTTTCAGATCCTGCTCCTGCATAATATAGCTTCAGATGACTCCCCTTCCTCTCACAATACTCCCAATCTGATCATCAAGTATTTCTCATAAGATTCGTCCATTAATTTACTCCATCAACCGACATTGAACAGACTTCTCTTCCATGAAAGAAAAAAGGGATTGTCG
The DNA here is from genome assembly GCF_004353265.1 of Vitis riparia. Taxonomy (NCBI): domain Eukaryota; kingdom Viridiplantae; phylum Streptophyta; class Magnoliopsida; order Vitales; family Vitaceae; genus Vitis; species Vitis riparia. The sequence continues at coordinate 5,453,084 of NC_048437.1, forward strand.
CCTTCCCCTTTTTCCAAAATTTATCAATGGTTTTCTTGCACAAAGCTCTCCTCATATCAAATCCATTGCCCATGACTCCATAGGAACCACCAGCATCCTTTTTACCCTTATTCAGAACTAAATCCTAACCATGATTATATAATCCTTCTGGTGTCAGTTACACTATCATCCAGATCCATACTAAGAACAGTACAAAAATCAATGTCATGACATAATAAGTACTTTAGCAAATGTTCTGATGACAACAGCTGAAACAAAGAAGGCCGCAAGCCTAAAACAGAGAGCATTTTTTTGCACAAAAGATAAGCAGAGTCCTCCTTTATAATAGAGAATATCATTTGTATTAGTGCTTCCTTAGGTGTGGAGGCATGAACAACCCACTTCTCATCACACTGAAGTAGCCATGGTTGTTCCAGCTGGTAGATAGTTTGTACAACTTTGCCTAGGTTGGCTAGCCATTTACACAGAAAGCAGTTTATGCCAAGCCAAAAATAAAAATTATCAAGATGGCAAACTGCAGGACTCAAAGACATGTTCCAGAACTTCATAGAAGATAGGTATGTGTGCTGGCAAGCTTGGCATTGAACAGTGGGCAGAATCCTGCCTCGCGCACATATTAATCCAAAAAAAATTTAGTCCAAATGCAGGAAAACATATTGATCCATCCTTCTTTCCCCTTTTGCAAGTTTCTTGGATAAAACAGAATAGACCCGCTAGATTTCCAGGTTTTACAGCCAAATTCCAGTTTCTAACAAATAATTTCCATTTTCACCTAAACAAAATGACAGTTTCTGCATCAGACAAAAATCCGAAAATTGAGGCTCACTGCAGCAGCAGGTAGACATAACTGACTCTCTTAGACTCTAAGCCATCCGTCCCTTCTAAAAGGTTGCAAGCAGGTAATGAACTTTATCATCATTTAGTTCATGAATCCATTTTTTTTACCATAGAAGGGGATGGAACACTTCATTTTCTCTCACACTTGCAAACAGCATTAGCAATTACACATTTGCCAAATTGAATCCTCCATTAGAGTAATAACACATGTGGAGTGAATTTCCATGCCAATTATGTAAAGCTTTTCATTAAACAAACACTCTCTTCCACTAATCTAACCTTGAAGATAATGACCTGAACCAAACTCTCATAGATAAACTTGAACTCTTTAAAATCAACTTGAGAGGGGCATTGCAAGCATTGTAATACTATGTCATCCAAGAACAGGTTAAGTTGCTCATCTGATCTGTTCAAGGTGCAATAGCTAGTTATGTACCACCTTATGGTGTAAATCTTGTTTTTTGGTCCATTTGCTTGATTTTAAAAGGTGACACTGTGGGATGAGTTTTGAGTCCCATGCGGCAATAGGGAACATTGCTTGAAATATCCTTTGAAGATATTTCAAGAGAAGAGAAAAGACTTATTTTAATGCCCAAACCTTAATTTGGGCCACCAATAATGATTTAAGTTCCTCTTGGGACTTACCACAAACAGTTAAGTTTTTATTTTAGGTAGTGATTTACACTGTGTTAAGTTTTTATTTATTTTAATCTTCTTGTTATATTGAAAAATCTTTTATCTTTTTAGTTTCTAAATAATATTCCTTTTTTGTATTTATTCCTATACTTGTAAGGAAAGATAAGAAATTAGGAAAATTGTCCAACTAGAGAAGAGTCATAAGAGTCTATATATACCCATGCAAATATTTTTAAAATAGGGACCAAGAATTTTAATAAGATATTTCAGCATCTATTATGCTCTGTTTGAAGGTGTCATTGCCTTTGTCCCAAATGTGATTGCCTAGAAATTTGTAAATGTAATTACCTAGAAGCCTTGGTGTGATTATTCAATACCTTTTTTTTTCTAAGTGAGATTGCTTTGGAACCCTAGGTATAATTGCCTAAGAACCTTAGTATGATTATTAAAACTGTTCTTTTCTTTTGTCTTTTGTCTTCTTTGATCTGTTGTCCAATTATAGAACCAAGAATAACTTCTATCTCGATGGAATCGTCGTGGGTTAGACTAGGTCCGGTGAGCCTTGGGATAGTCTTCGAGTGCCTGACTCCGAGTATCGAGAATGTAAGGATGGTGAGGTGGGTACGAGAGTGGAAGGAGAACGGGAGGGAGTATTCTCTGACGCGCGATTTTAATAGAGGGGGATGCTTTCTCCGGCTGGGGGTCATGGACCTGGAGAGAAAGAGATTTAGCGTTTTTATTCCCAAAGGTAGAGGAACAAAGGGTGGCTGGGCTTCAATGGTGGAATTACTACGGAGATTGGGCTGTGTAGAAGGAGGCATTAAGAATCAGAAGGAAGATGAGCCACGGTCGAAGCCATTTCTGGCAAAGACATATGCGGAAGCGATCAAAATGGCGAGTGGAAAGGAAAGATCAGTAGCAAGGGTAGAGGTAACCAAGGAGGAAGTGGGTCGGAATCTGTCTAAACTTGAACATTGCATTGTCGGGTCTTGGAACCCTAATGCAGGAAAGGGGGACGAGCTCAGAGGGTGGGGAACTCAATTAGCGAGAATCTGGAGGCTTAAAGGAAACTTAGGGCTTGCAAAAATGGAGAAGGGCAAGGTCTTAATGAAGTTTGAGCTCCCGGCAGAGGCAGAGCAAGCTGCAAAGAGTGGAAGTGTGTCGGTCGGGGGGCTATTCCTCCGTTTAGAGAAGTGGAGGCCGGAGACGGGATGCCTGAGGGAAGGGGATAGGAGTAGTGAAGCATGGGTGAGGGTAGTAGGCCTACCCGTTTCGTTGTGGGAGCAGGGTATTCTGAGGAGGATTGGGGATGCGTGTGGGGGATTTCTTGCGATGGATAATCAAACGGAAAAATTGGAAGAGCTACAGTGGGCACATCTCCTGGTGAAGCGGAACGGTGAGTTTCGTCCTAATGAGGTGGAGGTTTGGGTTGAAGGGACTTGTTTTTTGATAACCCTATGGTGGGAAACCAGGCCAGTCATGAAAGTTCCGGCGACTGAAACGAAAGGGAAGGCCGTCGCAATGGGAATGGAGGTAGGGGGTGATGAGGGTGCACGCGCGAGGGTGCGCGTGACGGGGGTGATGGAGGGCCCGAGGCTCGAGGACGTCCTGCTGACTGTTGATGGGACGCGGAGTCAGTGCAGCAGGTCGGGCCAATCCTCGAATCCCTCTCGAAGCAAAGTTGGGCCTTCAGATGAGCCTCTTGCTTTGGGTGGGCTGGATCTATTAGGCCAAGCAAGGTTATCTGGGTGGTCTAAGGACCCGGCCCCTGGATTAAATTCGTCTGGGCTAGTTAAATCCGGGCCTAGGAAGCCCATGGAAATGGTATCGCCCTCAAGCCTGCTTCAAGGGGTTGGGCTGGCTTCTCAAAGCCCATCTTCTTCATCTAAGGCCCAGGCGGAGAAGGGCCTCTTTGATGCGGAGTGCAATCAAAGCCCGTTAAGGGGCCCAGACGCGGCTATCTCCTCCTTCTGGGTGAAGGATGGTCAGTGGGGGATCCATGGAAACGAGAATCAGTGGGGGGGGGATTTCCAGGACCGACTGTGCACTGCTGGAGGAAGACGCAAGGTATGATTATGTTCTTTCCTCCTCTGGAATGGTGGCTTTTGAACCTTCTTCCTCCTTCCTTTCTCCTTTTGGTCGGACTTCTGTGAAGAAGTCTTTCGACCGCTCTGGGGTTCTTGATGATTCAACCAAGGGGGATACTCTGTGCAATGGAACTAGGACTTCAGAGCAGGATGAAGGGAAGCGGTGGGATCTGGTAGAGATCAGTGATGATTGTAGGGAGGATAACAGTAAGGCGCTGTGCCTAGCCCGGCCATTATGTCAAGAAGAGAGTGGATGGGTGGAAGCGAGATGGGAGGAAAGTGACTTGGCCAGGTTCAGTCAATTCCTGGGCTTCTCGACGGAGGACCTAGAGAAAGATATTTTGGAGTTTATGGGTAAAATTAGGAAGAGGAGAGAAAGAATTCATAACAAAGCCATGTTGGAGAAATCGAAATTTGAAAGAGAATTGAGAAGACTAGAATGTTCAGTCAACTATGAGGGAGGGAGGAAGAAAAAGTGTACTGTGCAAGGAAGAGGGTGCCAAATCATGGAAGTCCAATGAAAATAAGGCTCTTGAGTTGGAACGTGCGCGGGGTTAATGATAGCTCAAGAGGAAAATGATTAAAGCTATAATTAGAAAACAGAAAGTTGATTTGTTTTGTATCCAGGAAACGAAAAATCAGTCCATGAATGAGGGTCTGGTGAGGAGTTTGGGCTCTGGGAGGTTCATTGGTTGGGGTGCTTTGGACGCTCAGGGAGCTGTAGGAGGGATCCTGTTATGCTGGGACAAAAGGACTCTGGAAATCATTGAGATGGAGATGGGTCAGTTCTCAATCTCGTGCAAACTCAGGAACGTAGAAGATGGGAAGGTCTGGATTTTTACAGGGGTGTATGGTCCATTCACCAAAGAAGATAGGGAGACCCTTTGGGGGGAGCTTAGGGCTATAAGGGGAATCTGGGATGATCCTTGGTGCGTAGGGGGTGACTTCAATGTTACTCTATCCCTTGAGGAAATGAGCAATCAGGGGAGGCTGACTGGCGCCATGAGAAGATTTGCTCAGGTGGTGGATGAATTAGAGCTTCTGGATATTCCCTTGCAAGGGGGGGTGGCTTCGTGGAGTGGGGGGAGGAATAACCAAGCTTGGGCTAGACTGGACCGATTTCTAGTGTCTCAGGATTGGCTTGACTGCTTCAGTGGGGTTTGTCAGTGTAGGCTGCCCAGACCCACCTCTGACCATTTTCCCATTCTTCTGAATGGTGGAGGGGTCAGGAAGGGCCCATCCCCCTTCAGGTTTGCGAATATGTGGCTCAAAGTTGATGGGTTTAAGGAGCTTCTTCGGGGTTGGTGGCAGGAGGCGGGGGGGAGGGGGAGGGCTAGCTTCAGATTGGCCACAAAATTGAAGTCTCTGAAGGAGAAGATCAAAATCTGGAACAGGGATGTGTTTGGGAGGGTTGAAGTTAACAAAAACCTAGCCTTGCAACAAGTAGAATTTTGGGATAGGGTGGAGAAGGATAGGATTCTAACTGAAAGAGAGACAGAGATGAAAACAGAGGCTAAGGATGCCTTCAAAAAATGGGTGATCTTGGAAGAAACGCATTGGAGACAACTATCTAGGGAATTGTGGTTGAGGGAAGGCGATAAGAACACGGGATTCTTCCACAAGATGGCTAATGCTCATAGAAGAAATAACTCCATGGAAAAGATCAGAATCAATGGGAGGTGGCTGGAGGAGGAGAGGGAGGTGAGAGAGGGGGTTGTGCATGCTTTCCAGCAGTTGTTGACAGAGGATCAGTCTTGGAGAGCTAACATTGAAGGGCTGCAGCTGCAAAGATTAAGCCATGCTGAAGCTGAAGGTCTGGAACAGCCTTTCACTGAGGCAGAGATTCATGCGGCTTTGATGGGGATGAATGGTGATAAGGTACCAGGCCCGGATGGGTTCACAGTGGCATTTTGGCAATCCTGTTGGGAGTTTGTGAAAGAGGAAATTGTGGAGTTCTTCCATGAATTTTTTGAAGAAAAATCGTTTGCCAAGTGCCTTAACTCTACTTTCTTAGTCCTCATTCCTAAGAAAGGGGGGGCGGAGGACTTGGGGGATTTCAGACCCATCAATTTGATTGGGGGTTTGTACAAGCTTTTGGCCAAAGTGCTAGCCAATAGAATTAAGGGGGTGTTAGACAAGGTGGTTTCGCCGGACCAAAACGCTTTTGTGAAGGGTAGACAGATTTTAGATGCATCACTCATAGCCAATGAGGTGATTGACCATTAGCTTAAACGCAAAGAGAAAGGGCTGATATGTAAGCTGGATATTGAAAAAGCTTATGATAGTATGAACTGGAGCTTCCTCATGAAGGTCATGCGAAAGATGGGCTTTGGGGATCGTTGGAGGAAATGGATTTGGTGGTGCATTTCATCGGCAAGTTTCTCTATTCTGGTGAACGGGGTTCCAGCTGGTTATTTCCCCAATTCTAGGGGATTGCGCCAAGGAGATCCACTCTCCCCCTACCTCTTTGTGTTGGGAATGGAAGTACTAAGCGCTATGTTAAGAAGGGCTGTGGATGGGGGCTTTATTTCAGGTTGTAACATTCAAGGGAAAGGGGGAATGGAAATAAATGTATCCCATTTATTATTTGTTGATGACACGATCATTTTTTGCGAAGCAAGACAAAATCACATGACCCATCTAAGCTGGATTTTGATGTGGTTTGAGGCAGCCTCTGGTCTTAGAATAAACCTTGCTAAAAGTGAAGTAATCCCGGTTGGGAAGGTGGAAGATATTGAGATGTTGGCGGTGGAGTTAGGGTGCAAAGTGGGGACCCTCCCTTCTGTCTATTTGGGGCTGCCTTTGGGAGCCAAGTACAAGGCCAGGGCTATGTGGGATGGGGTTGAAGCTAGAATGAGAAGAAGGCTAGCCTTGTGGAAAAGACAATATTTGTCAAAGGGCGGGAGGATTACCCTTATCAAAAGTACTTTGGCTAGCATGCCTATTTATTAATTGTCTCTTTTTCGCATGCCTAAGCTAGTTGTAAAGAGACTCGAAAAAATTCAGAGGGATTTTCTTTGGGGAGGGGGAAGTACGGAAAGAAAGATCCATCTTATCAATTGGGAGGTGGTGTGCACCCAAAAGGAGAGTGGGGGTCTAGGCATTCGGAGAATTGATCTCTTGAATAAGGCCCTGTTGGGGAAATGGATTTGGCGGTTTGCCTTTGAGGAAGATAGCTTCTGGAGGAAGGTGATTGGGGTGAAGTATGGCCAGTTGGGCTTTGGGTGGAGAACTAAGGAGGCCCGCGGAACGTTTGGGGTGGGGGTTTGGAGGGATATTCTGAAGGAGTCGTCTTGGTGTTGGGAGAATATAGAATTCAAAGTGGGCAAGGGGACTAAGGTAAGGTTCTGGATTGATCTGTGGTGCGGTAATGAGGCGTTGTCCCAAGCTTTTCCCCAGCTGTTTGCTTTGGCGGTTCACAGGCATGCATCGGTAAATGAGATGTGGGACTCGAGCCTCGGTCAAGGAGGTTGGAACATAAGACTCTCTAGAAACTCCAATGATTGGGAGTTGGACGCCTTGGGAGAGTTGTTGCATATGTTGAGGGACTTGAGGATCTCTATTAAAGAGGACGCAGTGATATGGAAAGGAGAGGGACACGGTCGCTTTCGGATTAGAGATGCTTACAAGTTGTTGACAGGGCCTAATGCCATTACCTTCCCGAAAAAGAGCATTTGGGTGGACAAGGTTCCAACCAAAGTTGCTTTTTTTGCTTGGGAGGCTTCTTGGGAGAAGGTCCTAACTTTGGATAATCTTCAAAGACGGGGCTGGCAGCTTCCAAACCGGTGTTTTTTGTGTGGTTGTGAAGAGGAATCTGTAAATCATATTCTTTTACACTGTACAGTTGTAAAGGCTCTTTGGGAGATTGCCTTGGCCTTGTTTGGGGCTAATTGGGTGTTCCCAGAGAAAGTCAAAGAGATGTTAGAAAGTTGGAGGGGCCCTTTTGTGGGGAAAAAGAGGAAAAGGATTTGGACTTCCATTCCTTTGTGTATTTTTTGGACAGTTTGGAAGGAAAGAAATAGATTAGCCTTTAGGGGGGGATCTCTAGCTATTCAGAAGCTAAAAAATTCGTTTGTTTGTAATTTGTGGAGTTGGACTAAGGTGTATATGGGAGAGGAGTCCTCTTCGCTTTTAGGTTTTTTGGAATGGCTTGCCACTCCCTAAGGGATGGTGAGTGTTGCTTTTGTTTTTGCGTAGGCTACTATGTATACTCCCTGTATGCTTTGTGGCTTTTTGCCTAATTATATATATGCGCTCATTTATCTAAAAAAAAAAAAATGTTACGTTTCAGATTTGATTCTAGTTGACCCATTTATTTTATGGATTTTTTTAATTTCCATAAGCAAGGAGTAGATTCCTAGTTGTCATATTTAGCTCCTTGATTGTAGGGATTTTAATCACTATTATTACTATAAGTCAGGAACAAATTGTAGGGATTTATTTTAAATTCTTCCTTGTATAAGCTCTTTACTCATACAGATCAAAGTAAAAATTTTAAGGCAATATCCTTTTCCTAATCTTTGTGGTGCATATGCTCATCTTCGGCATGAGAAGCATCATCAGGCTACTATGCTTGCAGGTGTCTCACAAGAAAGTTTAGCCTTTAAGTATTCTTCAAGCTCCAACTGCACTAGTTATCTCTAACCCTAGGAAAGCTGGAAATGAGAAGTCTCTACTTTTGTACTCACTACACATTGCAATAGGACATGGCCTGCCCGAGAAACATGTTTCATACTAAAAGGATATATCCATAATGGTTTTGTAAGAAAGACTTTTAACTCAAATTCTAGAGCACATCATACATCCTCTAATGAACAATCACATTCCACAGCCCAACCACAATATTCTCACGTCCAAGAAGATCAAATAAATGAGATTGCTCAAAGGTTATCCTTGAAAGATGCTTCTTGTAACTTAGCCAATATAGGTAAATATGGATTTGCCTTAAGCACCTCCCGTCATCATTCTTTTAAGTCATTTTGGATTATAGATTCAGGAACTACAGATCATACAATGCATGAAGCTAGTCTTTTTTTCTTCCTATAACACTTATTCTAGTACAAAAAATGTCAAAATGGCAAATGGATCTTTTGCTAGTGTGTTGGGGAATCATTCTTCCAATTTCTCCTACGTCACTCTCTACAATCTTATATGTTCTATGTCTATCTGGTAACTTATTATCCATTACCCACATTACTAAGGCTCTAAAGTGTTCCATAACTTTCTTTGAAACTCATATGTCTTTGAGAATCTTCTTATAGGAGTGAAGATTGGTCTTGGTAGAGAGAGAGATGGTCTATACTACTTGGATATGAATTGACAAGATTTGGATGGACAAGCAAAACAAGTAGTGGGATTGCCAACATTAAAAGAACAAATTTGGTTATGGCACAAAAGATTAGGACATCCCTCATTTAGCTATTTGCACAAGTTGTTTCTATCCTTATTTTCCAAAGTTCAAGTTTCTAATTTTCATTGTGATAGTTGTGTGTTAACCAAACATCATCAAACTTCCTTTCCTTCAAATTTTAATAAAAGTTTGCTTCCTCAATTATTCATAATGATGTTTATTCCACCTTTAAGTCCTTTCATCAAATGGTTCTTACTCAATTTAACACTAAAATATAAGTTCTATGATCAGATGATAGAGCGGAGTACTCAATAAAGGTCCAAGTGTCTATTTCCAATCTCATGACATTATTCGTCAAACTTCATGTGTTGATATACCCAAATATAATGGTGTAGCCGAGCATAAGAATCCTCATCTTTTAGAGGTTGCTAGATCCTACTCTTTGCCATGAATGTTCAAAAGTTTTTTAATTTTGAACCCCTCCACCTTGTCCAAAACACATACTATTCCATCTTGTCTTCATATCCCCCCTAAAGCATTTGCTTGTGTTTGTTATGTTCATATCCATAAACAACATAGGAGTAAGCTTGACCCAAGGACACACAAGTGTAATTTTTTTAGGGTCCTCAGCTATAAAAAAGGGATACAAATGCAACCACCCACCTTCAAAAAAGATGCTTATTTCCATTGATGTTACTTTTGTTGAAGATCATGGTTACTTACCGATCAAAAAAAATTCAGGGGGAGAGAAGTCTTAGGATCTACCACTATGTTCCACCAGTATATCATCATCTAAAACTTCTCTCACGAGGATTTCTTAAGCCATATGGATTGGTATATTCAAGAAGGAAGAAGACTAAACTAACTCAGCCACCTCTTGATCAACCTAATGGCCAATTAGATGCTCCTAGAATGGGTAATCCTGAGGTTATTCCTTCTCCTACACTCTCTATTGATACTTCTATTAAAGAGTTAACTCAATTAAATCTTGAGAGCTAAACTTGTTATCCTTCTACAAAGTGAAAACCATCCTCTCATTATGGTTTTGCAAATTGTACTGTTAAATACCCTATCTCTCATTATATGTCTTTACATTATTTATCTCCATCTTATAAAATATTTGCAAATTAATCATCCTTCGTGTCTATTCCTAATAAGTTATAAGAAGCTATTGGCAGCCCTAAGTGGAAGCTACCATGATTGAAGAAATGGAAGCATTAAAAAATTTATACGAAATAAGATGGTGATTGCAAGTGGGTGTTCATAGTGAAACATAAGGCAAATGATTCTATGGAGAGATTCAAAGAAAGATTAGTGGTTAAAGGTTATACACAGATGTATCGGGTAGATTATAAAGAAACTTTTGCACCAATGGCAAAGATAAATACCATTTAAGTTCTCTTATCCTTAGTTGTAAACCTAAATTGGGCCCTTCCACAGTTTGATGTGAAGAATGCATTTTTTCAAGGAGATCTAGAAGAAGTATAAATGGACTTTCCTCTTAGCTTTGTTAACCCAACAAAAGGGGGTAAGGTATGTAGATTAAGAAAGTCCTCATATGGATTGAAGCAATCATCTAAAGCTTGGTTTGGTATATTTACTCGGGCTATGAAGAATTACGGATACCATCAAAGCCACTTTGATCACAATCTTTTTCTCAAACAAGTACTTGAAAGGAAGATTGCCACCCGGAGCATGTGTATTGATAATATTGTGGAGATAGATAATGATAGTGAGGAGATAAGTAAACTAAAAACATAGCCTATAAAATAAGGAAGAAAAAGAAGAAGTAAACTAAACACATATTTGGTAGCAGAAACTGAGAACAAATACCTTGCCACTCTACAATATTTTCTAGGTATTGAAGTTGCAATGTCGAAGAAGGGCGTTTTCTTAAAGAAAATATTTTGGACTTAATTGATGTAATCAAAATGTTGACTTGTAAGCCCTATTGATATTCGCATTGAACAAAATCACAGGTTAAAGATAAAAACCCAAAGGATATACTAGTAGACAAAGTGCAATACAGAAGTTTGGTCAGGAAGCTACTATTCTTGACTTATACTTGCCCTAACATAACGTTTGCAGTGAGTGTGGTAAGTTAGTTCATGCATGCTCCTTATGAAACACACATGTTGGTTGCACATAGGAAAATCAAGTATTTAAAATCTGCTCCTGGGAAAATTTTGCTATTTTCTAAACATGGTCATTTGGAAGTAAAGGGATATACAGATATTAATTGGGCAAAATATGTAATAGATTGAAGATCAACTTTAAGGTACAACGCACTTGTGGAAGAGAATTTAGCCATATGGCATAGCAAGAACCAATCTGTAGTGGCTAGATCAAGTGTTGAAGCAGAATTTAGCCTATGACTCATGATCTATGTGAGATGTTATTATTGAAGTCCTTATTAAAGGAGTTGGACTTCAGTTCTAAGAGTCCATTGAAGCTTTTCTATGATAACAAAGTTGCTATTAGCATAGCCCAAAATCTGATTCAGCATGATCATACTAAATATGTTGAACCAGATTGACACTTTATCAAGGAGAAGTTGACTAAATGATTAATTTGTACTCCTTTTGTGAAGACAGGGGTTCAGCTTGTAGATATTTTAACAAAGGGGGTGTCAAACAAGACTTTCAAGAGTAATACTTGACAAGTTAAGCATTCAAGACACCTATGCTCCAACTTTAAGGGGAGTGTTAACCATATATTCAGAGATTTCCATCCTTATATTTTTTTTTTCAGCTTTCAGATTTGATTCTAAGATACCCTTTATTTAAGGGACTAATTATTTAATTTCCATAGTTGTAGTTGTCATATATAGCTCCTTGATTGTAGGAATTTAATTATTATTATTATTACTATAAATCAGGAAATGATTCTAAGGATTTGTTTTATATTCTTTCTTGTACAAATTTTTTTCTTTTCTTATATGTATTATGCAATCTATGAAGTAAAGAAACAGAAAAATTCTCTCCAAACCAACAGGAATTTATATTATCCTACATCAAATGCTTGGCCACTCATCTCTTTGTACTACCAAGCATGCTTTAGAACATAGAATTCTGAATAATTGAGAAACAAAAATACAAAAAACCAAACATATGTAAGGCTGAGTGTCTATTTGAAAATAAACAAATAGGTAAATAACCAATGAATAAATCTGTGAAAGTTAGTGGTAGCACTAGCTGAGGACAAGATGAAAGAAAGTTGCCTAAGGTGCTTTAGCAACACCAAAAGGAACAAGAATCAAGGTGGTGTGAACAAAACAAGATGGCCTCTGACTTATCACTGGAAATGGCCCTAGACAATTTAATGGTGACAAGGAATGCACATAGATGACTCCCAGCAGTTAAGACTTTAGGTCCTTGTTGATTTAAGTGTGAGCATGCAGACACATTCAAGGAGAAAAAAAGATCATTCAAGAGGAATAGGGAAATAAAACAGCATCAGCACTAAAGACAATAATTCTATGGTTTACACTAGATGTGGAGCGTAGCAACATCTATCCACTACCGCAGAGTTACCTGTCCCAATCTATGACCACTTATTGTCCAAGTTTACATTCTGTGAAGAGAAGTAAATCATGAATACCAAGGAGAAGTAAAGAACAATATCAACTACCTATTTCCAATGGATGTAAAAACAATGCATACAGGTTACAGCACGAAAACATAGGCTAAACAAAGAAAGTTCTGAGAAGCATTAACACTTATATTCAAGCTCAAGCAAAAATTTGAGAAATAGTCCTTTTCCCCTGGATTCAGAACATGACATCGTATATTCAAATTGAGAAAACTTACCCGTGCTGCTGCTTTCTTATGAGCATGGTAGGTGGGCCCATCTTTATACTCTCCATACCAATAGTACATCCTCGATCTCTTATCGTATAGAATACCACCTCCATGAGCTTGAATAGGATTTCCATCAGTATCTAACCAAATCCTTCCTGGATAGAAGCAGAAGCTATCATTCCCTGCTTCCTGCATTGGATCTATGGCAGTTTTCTGATCAGGAAAGAACAAGTGTCTGATTTGAGAAGACTCGTCAAGAAATTCATCAATCAAGGTGGTAGGCCGCTTAGGTCTCCGCTTCGCAGCCCTTGGAGATCGTTTTCCTTTTGGTGGAGGAATTTGGATATTCTCCTCTTCCACCTGCTCAAGTTCACGGAGTAGTGGGTGGTGGTGACTCATTTGCAATTGGCTATGTCCTCCAGCCTCATCTTTGTGACGACTGAGGGAGTAAAAATGGAGCATGAGAAGGAATCCCACAAGGCTCCACACCATGACAGACAATGAACATCTGCTTCCTGCATTGCAACGGAAAGTGGTTGGTTTCCTGTATTTGTTCCTCATCCTCATTTTCTCTTCCAGTTTATCTCCAAGACAAAGCTGCAGTTAAGAAAATGCAACCCATGGAGATCCAATACGACCCGACCAAAAGTCATAACATACTAATCTAGGTTTTATGAAGAGAGAAAAATTTTAAATTTCATGAAATAAATAAGTACATAACAAAATGAAGATAGCCACATTGAGCACAAAAAATTCCGGAAATAAGTTAAGATGCAATTTATGATTGGTATACCATACAAACTTTCTAGTAAAAAAATAAAATCAATTAGCAATTGATCAATTCAGGTTTCCAAATGCAACCGAGTCCCCACATCATATTCAGTGGAGAATCTAAAAGAACGTAAAACTAAAGAAAAATAATCAGGGCATTGATGCCAAAGCATGAACCTACTTGAATACAAAACCCTTCTGCATATTAGACCATCATTCCCATCACCCATAATTGAATTCTATTATGTGTTAACACAGCAGAAGCTCGGATTAAGACTAAGAAAACCAACACACACATCACTCATAATCAAATATAAACCCTCAGAATCCAACCCCACACCACAGATCCATCCCAAAACCCATTAACATAGCTCCAAACCCCAATCAGCAATCAACCCAACATACAGACTCCAAAACAAACAAAAATTGAACAAACCCAGAAAATCAAACAATACCCAGAATCGAAAACGCTTACCTGACATCAAACGAATCATGCCTGGGCCAAAACTCCGAGAGATGAATTTTCTGCCAATATTTCTCGATCCACCATATAGTAGCAACTCAGCAATCCAATAAAATCTCCAGCTCACTTCACTACACTATTTCTAAAAATTAATTTAACAGAGAAATCATACAGAATAAAAACAATAATAACAACAAGTGTTGGGCTTCTGATACAGTGTTTACAAGAACAGCAGAAAAGAAGAGAGAAAATGGATCAGAGGTTGAGGGGTTATGGACGATTGTGATGATGATGGTGACTTGGAACCAAAGACCCCCTCTCTCTACTGGGACTTTCGGAAGATTTATAATGACGTGATTCCGCCCTGCAATTGCACCGAATTCCCAGCTTTTACCACAAAATTTGAAGACAAATCACTTAAATTAAAACATCATCCGCTCCCCTTCTTGGGCACACAACATTCGGCTTACTAAATATTTGCAAATAAAAAATTAAAGCATGACTTAAAAAAAAAAAAATTAAATTATTTCCTTCCCCTTCATTTTGTTACATTTGTTTCTGTTTTTTCTTCACTCACAGCTGTAACTGGCCTCACTGTCACAACAACAAAAAATAAAAAATTCAAGAAAATATAAATCCTGAACTTTCGGTCAATTTATTTTTTATAGGTCAAAGATTTTGTTTTAAGCAAAAAAAAATTGGTATCTTTTCTTATACTTTTGTTAAATGTAGTCCATGTCTGCTATTTAACCTTTCACCTAATCCATGGGTTGAACCTTTACTCCTTTTGTTAAATAATTAAAATTAAACTTTCAAATCCACATTATTATTATTCTTTGTTTTTAATTTGTTCTTGGATTGGAACCACTTCTTAAAATATTGTCATTAATCATGGGGTTTTATGTAAAATTATGGATTAAACAATTGATCTTCCTACTCCTCTATTCGTGATGAGTCAAATATGACTTCATAGATGGGGAAAACCAATCCGGTCAACCTATCAGGTTAGTTGCTCGAATGACCAACTCATTTTTGTCTCTCAGGTTACCTAAATGTCAGTAGCATGTTGGCGTATATTTAGCAATCCATGACAAAAATGCTTGAGGGCTCTATGAATTTCATTTTCCAATTTGGACCGACAATTTTCCTTTTCTAAGTCTCCTCTATCTTGCATGATGGGACCAAGGGAAGAGAGTTTTGAAATAAACCAAAGAAATGTAAATAGTTTACAAATCAAAAGACAATGTCTTAGTCAAAGAGTCTCCGATCCAATGCTATTGATCCAGGTCCTTAACACAATGGTTGACAGAGCTCTATCTCTTAACTCATATTCCAATTAAAAAAAAATGGGAATAGAACATCAATTCAACTTTCATTCATTAATATGTTTGAATATAAGGAAAAATTTTATTGTTACAAAAATCAAATCCTATTTCCATTAGGATTTTGACTTATTTGGTCTACATGATATTATGATTCAACTTTAAGGATATGTATGATGTATAAGGACAAGAATGAAAAATAAAGAAATGATGAAATAAAAATTCTTTTCCAACATATGAAATGAAATTGACATTTTTTTTTCCAACATTTCAAATATGGTTTTAGGGTAATGTTAAATAACGCTTAGGTTTGAGTTACCTTCTTAAATTTGTGCTCAATCCCAGTGTTTTGTTTGGTTATCTTTATGCTATTTTTTCTTCCCTTTTTCTATTTTTAAATAGCCGTTGGTTGTTCACATCACATGGATGATGATGTGCGAAAGTTCATGGCAATTGCTGATGGCCCAAATTTCAAAAAAATGCATGGAGTGGTCCATGGAAGGAGGAGACGTGGCTTTCTTTTGTGTTGATAACTAATATGATGCCCCCATGTGTTTTGGGTGAGCCCCCCACCCAAAATGAAATGAATACCAAACCAACTTATTGTGCTTTTTAACTAAACTTGGGTGAACTGCTGTACTTCAGTACTTCACAATGATGCTCATCTTCTGCTCACTGTCTTTGTCATTATGGTAATTGAAGCCCAAGAATAAAAAAAGGTAAAATGGTTTACATTTCTCTTATGTACATTTACAGGTGTGGTCTTTTGAGTTTCTTGTACAAACATTTTATCTAACTCTATATTTTTCTATGTGTAAATTTCCTCTGATCTGGGTGTCCTATGATTTTCCTGTGTAGGGTTGGGGATGATGGAACACATGGAGAAACATCTTCCCCTTTCCTGAAAAGCTTTTACTACCCAAGTTAATACTAAAAGCAACATGGCAATGGAAAGAGAGAGCATTGACGCCCATAGCAACCGAATGGAAACCTTGAATGGACTGCACTGATGGGCAACAACTTCCGAGAATGCGTTCCTCACAAAGGAGCAGGTGGTCAGGCTCTGCAAATCAGGAAATATGTTCAGCAAATCCTGGATGGAATCACTATAAGCCCAAGCCTTGTCGTAAGTGTCTTCAGGAAGGAATTTCCCCACTCCTTTGCATGTTCCGTTAGAATATTCGTTGTAACAGGTGAACTTTTCAAGGACCTACACATGAATTTTCAGCGGAAAATCTCTTGGATCAATGTCCAAACACCAACTTTCTAAATCCAAGAATTAGGAATTTGCTAATTTCATTTTATCATAAGATGCATAACAAGTTTTTGGCAAGACTTTGCTAGTGTCTTGTTCTTTGCAACTATGCCTTTTGTGGGGATTCTCTTTGAATCATGAGCTGATCGCCTATCTGTTTGGGTCTTTCCAGAATCAAATGCAATGCAAGGATTGGGCTTATTTGAAGCGAAGCTAAGTTAGAATTCCTATTCCATACATCATGATCAGTTAGTTCACTTACATTTGGTAATTCGCTGATTGGCAATGCGTCCTTTGGGCACTTTTCTGGAATGTAGCTGTAGTTAGGCGGACCGGAGAAAGGGTTACAAATCTCAGAAAATCCTAATAAATTTTCCGGACCAAATACTTGAAGCAACTCGTGTAACTCTTTTACTTTTGAATTCAACTGCATGCCACAGAAACATACTCATTACATGACATGAAACATATCAGGCCTCTGCATATATCATAGTGTATGTATTAGGCTACTAGTTTAGTACTACCTCATCTATGAAGTTATGGACGGTATAGCTGATTTCCACTAAGGCTTTATTTGAATTTGATGAACCCCCACATGGTAGCATTGAATTTAGACTATTGTTATGAGGGCTTTGATCAAAATCCTCCAAAGCTGAACACGTATCATCTCCCAGGCTGCATATATAAACATGGAACATGAATGGGGTTCTTCAGTCCAGAAAATATGGAGCAGTGAGAGCGAGAGAGTCTTACTCACGTGTGGAGGAAGTAGTCAATACCGGTTAGAACCCAACATAGAGTTGTTAAGATCCAGCAGAAAAAAATTATCCTGAAGAAGCAGAGGGTATTTCAGTAAGAATTATTGAAAGTGTTTGCTATTCAGAAGAAGAGAATGAAAGCAAGAATCCGTTTAGTAGTTGATTCCAGGAAGCGCTTCTAACCCTTCTAGTACTCGAAATTTTTTATCAAAAGAATTGTTTTCGAGGAGTAGAAAGACTAAAAACACTTCTTAGAATCACTATCAAACAAGCTCTAAATTACTGGTAAATTACTTACATGATAAATCCGGGGTGCCAATGCAACAAGAGCAGAACTGAGCCAAAGCAGCAATCCATTAGTCTAACCAAGTTGGTTTTAGCTACATGTTTGTCAGGAACAATGCTCTCATGCTTCTAAGCAACTTTCACTAAAAGGAATGCAACTTACCTAGTGCAGCAACCAAGAGTACCAAGTTGAGAGCTAATACCCCCAGATGTACCAGGTACCTATCAACACAAAAAAAAAAAAAAAAAAACAGAAAAGGAAACACAACTATGGCTTTTAATAAATTCAATTACTGCCAAGTTATTGACAATGGGAGGTAGATTCTTACGAAGTTTTAATTGCTAACTCAATTTCATCCCCATCCTTGTTAACAAAGTCTTGGATGGTTTTTGATTCCCTTCCAAGCTGATGGGCTGTCAGATTCAAGCGAGCACTTGTGGTTGGATCATAAGGAAGTAAAATGTTTTGCATTTGTTCCATTGTTTTTGATACTTCTCGGATAGTTTTGTGAGCATCTCCACCTACTCCAACAATGGCTTCCTTCATCTTCCTCATTCTGTGAAAGGATCTCTGGTTTGCAGCAAGGGCAATACTGGCTGCTACTCTGCAAATAATAGTGCATGCCCACGTAAAATTAGAATTAGTAACTCCTTTATGGTATATGTTCATACTCAACTAGTGTTTTTCAAGAATTAATTTGATATTTCTCGTGTTTATGATTAAATTTTCCATGATCCCTTCAAAGCAGAAATGATCGATTTTACTTCCACTAGTCAAAATGGTGTCCTTCCAAATACATTTCAACTCAAAATTTTAAGGTAATATTTCCATTGAAAATTGACAGATACATAGAGACATATTCATCATAAGCATTAAGTACACAAACTATCTAACCAAATCCAATGTGTTGCTTAAAAAAAAACTAGTGTATGGAATGCATGTAGTCATTACCCAAGGAAGTGAAAGAATGTATAAGAGCTCAGGGACTTACATGGCAAGAGAGGTGAGCAGAAGAACTAGAAAGAACGTGAACAAGTGGTAGGAATTCGAATGCTTTATGATTGTCGGAGAGCTGCAACATAGACTCCTCACAACCATGAAAATCCCAAAGCCCAACCCGCATAACACCCAAACTCCTGCAGTTGCGTAGCCATGGACGCCTGTAAATACTGTAGACTGAAATTTGAGGGGGGAAAAAAGTACTAGTCAATGCCAAGTTTTTCAGTATTTCTTGAGAAAGAATACTAAAGAAATTCTCTCAAATGAGCCACTCATAGACGGAGACATCAAACTTACAAACCCATAAATTCTTATTTCTATACAGTGATAGCTAGAAGTGTTATAATGACAAAGAAAAACAGAGCAGTAAGAGTATCAAATTCAATCTCAAAATTGGGTCATTGTTTTTCTATACTGAGATGTTAAGAAATGAAACATACAGCCCAGTAATGCTTGTTTCGAATGTCGTAGCCCCCCCTATAGTGCTTGAAGTGATGCAGAGGGTCGATTCTGTTAAAGCTCTGTTCTGGAACAGAGGACCCGAACACCGTGGGCTTGGGTGAAAACACAGATGTCGAAACCATTAGGAGAATAAAAGGAAGAAGAACCCCATTTGAAATGGACATTACAGAAGGCGTTTAGATTTTCCCACAAAGAAAAGGTCATTGCAATATGGACTACAACATGAAAATGAAGCAAACTTTAGGAAAGGAAGGAGAGAAAAGAGAGAGAGAAGACTTGGAGAGTAAGGTAAGAATAGCTTGTGGCTCTGGTTTTGCGAAATTCAGTGATGGGCGAAAGAAGAATGAAGAGAGGAGAAACGAATCGAGGGCCGAAATACACGGCTGCCCAAATTCAAGGAATTGACTGCTTTTTGCTTCATGCCTTTCTCCGTAAGCCTCTCCTTTGATCAGTGATCTTTCCTTTTTTTGCATGCGCCAATGCTCTATTGCTTTTCAAATATTTTTTCCTTTGTGTTTTTGTTTATTGGAGCCTTTTAGGCTTTTATTCTTCCTTTTCACACACCTCTATTCTTTGAGTATGGTTGTCTTGAATCCAACTTCTCCATGACACTGCTCTGCAACGGAGGAAATTTTCTATCTTCTCACTTTTTTTTTTTAGTTTTAAAAATATAGGTGGAGTAAGGGTGTTTATATGACTAATATTCACCTATGGAATATTTGACAAGGAGTGAAAGTTGTAGAGCATTATTAATTTAGAAATTAGAATATTATTGCCTTTTTTGAAAATATGTATTTGAAGGAATAATAATTTATTTGCATTTTAGAAGAAAAAGAAGACACTTGTTTTCCTTGTAAGAAGGAAGTTTTTGTGGGATTAAAATTTTTAAAATGTTATCAAATAAATTTACTACGGAAATATTATCCCCACCATTTTAATTCTTTCCTTTTTTTTTTTCCTTCCATTTTTTTCTCCTTTTACACCGTCAATATAAAAATTATGTTTGAAGACTTCTACGATTTCTAGAATAGAGAAAGACTTAGATGGTGTTTGTTTTTTTAGCTTTTTGCTGAAAGCAATTTAGTTTTAAAATTTAGGTTGTTTGTTTTTCTACTTTTTTATGACTTATTATAAACTTTTTACTAAATAGAAAAAGCTAAAATATATAACTTTTTCTAAATAGAAAAAATAACATGTTGATTTTTTTTACTTTTTAATACTTAATAGAATTAAAATATTACAAAAACAAATAACCTAATATTTAACACTATTAAGTATTAAGATTCTATTTAGAATTAAGTAAAAGAACAAACACCACCTTATTGTCTACATCAAATACTTTTTTTATTTAAGCATAATGAATAATACTTATGCTTAATTTGAAAAGTGTTTTTCTAAAATAGTTCTCAGAATAATTTTTAAAAATTGTTTTGATGTTTTGTAATAGGAAAGTTTGTTTGAAAATTTGTATTGTTTTTAACCCGTTTTTCATATTTTTAAATATGTTTTAAAAATAACTTTTATATATTGTGCTTTATTTTTAATGATTCTTAATATTTGTATAATTTTTTTAAAACAAACAATCATAGAAAACAAATGAAACAACTTAAATAACTAAAAGATTGTATATAAAAACACCATGTTATCTATTAAAAAAACTCTTCTTTTGTTTTATGGTTATCAAATATGTGTGTATTTTGTTGAGAATAAAAAATCATTTTCGAAAATAGTTATTAAACAATATAAAATACTTTTCAATCAAATTTTATGAGAAGTTCTTTGAAGACTCCTATATTAAATTTCATGATAAGGTACATGGTGACATAATTTATTTTATTTTCGGCCAATTTTTTTATGATATTAAAATATCATTCTATTATATTTTTCATTATTAATACATTTTTCATTATTTAACTTTTTTTTATTTATCACTTATTTTAAAAAATTATCTGCATTAAAGAAACTAAAATATTTGACTTTTTGTTAAATGCTAAAATTAATTTTTTGAAACAACTAAATCTCAATATGACTCTCGCCCTATATTAATACTTAATACTTAACAAAAATAAAATAATAAAAAAATAACTTAATACTTAATATTATTAAATTATATTTAGGGTTAAGTTAAATTAAGTTATATTTAGATTTAAGTAAATAAAAAAAATGACAAACACCACCTTAGGTTATATTTGTTGTTTGCAAATAATTTATTAAAAGAATATAAATATAATAAAAAATTATTCTTCAAAAATGTTATTTTTCATTTTCTTTTAATAAACAAATAAGAAGTAAAAGAACCTCTTCTAGTAATATCAACATCAATATAGTAAGAAATAATTATATTTTTAAGTAATTGTGAATTTTAATCATGTTATGATTCTTTTATATTCCTCCATCAACACCTATAAGTTTTTTTTATTAATATAATAATCTTATTAAATTTAGATTTTAAATAAATAAAGAATGAAACTTAAGTGACTAGTTTGAAATATTCCTTGACGATTTGTAGTATTATTGGAAGACGTTCAAAATATATATAAAAATAAATAAATATTTGCTATGATTTATATACACCTCATTAATAAAAGATTTAAAAAAAATCATATTTGCATCATTATTATACTTTATATATTTATAAGATAGTTAAAATATGATTATTGAACTACTATTTTTTTTTTAAAAAAAAAGAGCTTGTAGGGTTTAATATATATATATTGCTCCTTAACACTCTCTCTCATGTGTGGCTCCATAACCACATGTGGAGAGTTACCATGGCTAAAATCCATGACTTTTTGCTAAACCAAATTCTGAAACATATATTTATAAGACGCATGTTCATCTTGTTTAAAATTTTTGGCTTGTATAGACTTTTGTTTTATCATTGTTCATGAAAGCTTCATATTGTCATTATTCTTATATAATGCCTTAAGTCGAGTCTTCAGTGATAAATGGTATTTTATTTTGTTAGTTTTAACTCTTCCTTTATAATAAGAGCAAGTTTTATGGATTGTCATTTTGATGAAACCTTTGTTTCATTAATGGTACAATATTAGTAATAACTAATGTTAATATCATGTCAAGAAATTAAAACTTGATTAAAAGCTCTAGAAAAGTTAACATCATATACTAGTAATATATGATTTCATGTAAATAACACTTTGCATTCTATCATATCCAGAAACATATGATATGACCAACTTGGTCACTTAGAAACAATAATGACGCATCAATTTATTGCAGAGTCACATCGACATAAGATATAAAACCAAAAGTTTTTACTTAGTAATTAGTTCATCTATTATTAAAGGGTAGTATGAAACGTTGTACATTTTGTCATTTTGATAAGACAATTTTCCTCCATTAAGGGGAGAAAAACCAATTTTAGAAGAATGATGTGAAATTTTTTAATCTTAGAAAAATAATGTAAATTTCTTAAAATGTTTTACAAACAAATATGAGTTGATATACCTAAAGGACGATTAATTAATACCGCAATTGTTAAATCTAAAACATACATGATGTGTAATAACTTGATGTTTCAATAAGACAATAAGATATGCTTGAAGCATTGTAGACATGTTGGCTCAAAAGACATATTCCCTAGAGGTGAAAATGACGTAAGAAAATGTATATTTATGCAAAGATTGACACTCTCAAAAAGGTTATACCCATTTAGAAAATGATAAGAATGATTTATTAGTCTAAAATTGATTAAATAAATAACACTTGAAGAAGCACAAGTTCACCTTGAAAATGCACAAATTGGACAAATGGCAATAGAAGAGAAACAACTTGAACAATTACTCTTAAAGAGGTATGAGTACTTAAAAAGTAAAAAGATATTTATTAGTTATGTTAATATCAAGAGAAAGATACTATCAAATATTGTTGTTATGATCAATATATCCTCCTTCTAGATGACCCTTAACATATAAGGAATGATAAAATTTCAAATTGCAAGAATGTCAATATAGAAATACTTCGCCAAAATAGAAAAAAAAAAAAGCAATTGAAACAATATTGAACTTGTCTATAGATGCATTAGGACTTGAAATCTGATACTCAAAATGTAAGTTTGGTTGGATACAAATGAACCTAAAGTTCAATATTTAAAGATGTAAATTCTAATAAATATAAATAGTTTAAAGTTCAATGCTCAAAGATGTAAAAATTGTTAGTTACAAATGAGTTATTTTATGATAGTGTAAGCAAAAACTATAACATTATATTTCCTATAGATACCTTATGTCAACTCTTGTGATAACTAAATCATATGGTTAATAATCCTTGAAGGATTTGAGATATACTTTATTATACAACTAGAATATATTTTCATAGATATGTTAAAATCTCCAAAAGATTCAAAATGTACGAAAAAACCAATTGCTTGGAAAATTAAAATGTCTAAAGTAATGATTGAATATCTGATATCACATTTTACTCTTGAAGAGTTCATATAAGACTGAATAATTATTAATGAAGATACACAAGAAAGTCAAAAAAATGTTTTCATATAGACATGCCACATTCACTAAATTCTCTAATTTCGTTCACTATAAGTGAAAAATGACTCCTTTTGTCCTAAAGAAAATAATAAAGAAATATTTAGTCTAAAAGTATATTATCTCAATGTTATTAGTGCCTTCATATACCTTGCAAATTGTATATGATCAAATATAACATTCAATGTTAACTTGCTTGCAAGATATAGTTTCACACCAAGATATAGTCTTGCACCAACTTGAAGACATTTGAATTGAGTCAAACATGTACTAGAATATTTTCGTGGAACAACCAACATGAGTTTATTTTATTATTTTAGACCCCCACAAAGTTTGATCTCAAAAAGAAGATACAACAATGTTATAGAGATCAATTAAGTAAACAATGATAATCACCTTTTCAAATTATGAAGAGAATCCATAATTCACGAAACAAGTTGTGAATATGGTTAAAGTTGATGATTCAACATATTTGGGGAATTGTGTGGGCCACCCTCCATTAAAGATAATTTTATCAAATTATATGAAAATAATGTTGCTTGTATTTTACAAATTAAAGCAAAAGATAAAATTAAGTTTATCTCCCTCAAATTCTTTTATACTCATGAGCTTCAAGAGAATAATGAAATTGATGGTCTACATAACTGATCATGTGATAATTTGGTGGTTATATTTACAAAAGTATTATATCTACCACATCTAAAAAAGTTAAGATATAACATGGAGAGCGATGATTAAAAGATCTATAATTGAAGTATTAATGAAAACATAATTATCTCTACACGAGGGAAACATACAAATATGAATAAACTATACATATATTTTTTGTTTCTTAATTCAAATTTTGTCCTATTGAATTTCATAGGTAGATTTTTAACAAGGCAATTATAATGATTAAATCCTTCAAAAAAAATTATATATATATATTATTTTCTTTAATAAGATTTTTTCAATTTTTTTTTTCTTGGTAAAGTTCTAGCCAGACACATTTCTATAAATATCCAAAAGGTAGTATTATAAAATAAAGAGTTTGCTACGAAAGTAAATCAAGGTGGATGGATGATAATGATTATGGATACCTAATGGAATAAAAGTATTATTCCCACCGTTTTAATTTCTTTCTTTCTTCTTCATTTTCTTTTCTTTTACCCCATAAAGTATACTTTTAAAACTCAAAGAACCCACTCTTTGTTTGCTGGATTGAACGGAGGAACAATTTCTACGAACCATCATATCAAATTTGCAATGTGGCTAAGCTCTTCTGTTATCCATCCAAAGCTTTACCATAAATAGAGAAAGAACTAACCTCAAAATTTAGGTAGCCCAGCCCCAGATCAGTTTTTTTGTAACAAATCACCCAACGGTCCTCTAAACCCATCGTACATTCCCTATCAGTTTGGAATTCTTGAAACTTTACGACATGCGATGCCTGCACGTATATTTATATTTAAAAAAAAAAAAAGACAATAAAAAGGGGCGACGTATTAAGTTAATGGGCCGTGATCTTCAAAGATATTCTCATAGGCCCAGTCCAGCTCACAGTGGGCTGGGCAAGGCTAGGTCAGTGTCGGAGAGCGTGGAGTGAACTGGCAAATCCCCATCCGCACACCTCAGACGTCCGTGTCGATCACTCGCTTGAAACGGGAGTGGGACTCCGAGTCCCTCCTCCCACCCTTTCGACTCCTCTAAGAACCCCATGGAATCTTCGTATTGGGTAAAACAGCCTAAAACCTAAACATAGAAGACAGCAGAATTTGCGAAATCCAGAGTGGGTTGGGTTGGTAAATAAGGGCCAGATCCAGGGCTTTTATATTTCTCAATTCTCGCATTCGGATACTGTAATCATAATCATCACTTTTTATTTCTGCGTACATCTTCATATTTCTGTACGGATACTGTAATCCACGGCGAGGGCTGAAACGAAGGTTCCTCACAGCTCAAATCCAGGCAATAGACTTCTTACAGCTCTCTCTCTCTCTCTCTCGCGTTTGTGGAGTTCTCTGGAGTCTGATCGTCGATGGGATTGTGGGAGGCTTTCCTCAATTGGCTTCGCAGGTGAGCTCTTTTGTTTCTCTGATCGATTTCTGATCGGGTTTTTGTTTGTTTTGGAAGAATTTGATTCGAGGTTGATTTTTTATTTTTCTTTTCTACTTTGAATTTTTTTTTTTTACATTTAAGTGTGTGTCTTGGATTGGAGGTAATCTGCATTCATGTTCTTGGACTTGATGGTCCTTGTGGACTTGGTTTGGTTAACAGAACGCTTCAGAATTGCCTGGATTGTTGTCGTTTTGGAAGCATTTCCCTTCCATTTTTCCTTAGTTTCCCTCGGAGAATCATCCACAGGGTTAAAGAAAGATTGTTAGGGTTCCAGAACGACTCTTTTAGTTAGAATTTGTTGTGTTGTTCTTTAGGTTTTGGTTTTGGTTTTGTTTTTTTGTGGCGGCGGGAGTGGTCTCTTATTTTTGTGGTTGTTACTAGTTTTCATTGGGTGAATTGTTGAATTGAAATAAGAGCATGAGTTTGTGGACAGGTAATAGAATAATGGAGGTGGTTGCCATTATGGTTCTGTTTATTGTTTTATCTGTGTGGGAATGGTATTTACTGTGATGATGTTAGTCACATAGATGAAGACATGGGGTTTAGAAGTGCTTAAGAGTCAAAAAGTGATAAAGTAAAGAAGAAAGGAGGAGAAAGGTTGGTGGTTACAAACTTACAGCAAAGGAATCTATGCTTGATAATAGCATTTCCTGCCTGAAGGGTACTGAATCAACA
Source organism: Vitis riparia (assembly GCF_004353265.1). Lineage (NCBI taxonomy): Eukaryota > Viridiplantae > Streptophyta > Magnoliopsida > Vitales > Vitaceae > Vitis > Vitis riparia. The sequence continues at coordinate 5,479,384 of NC_048437.1, forward strand.
ATGCAGACACCTCTTCAGTAGATGCGAAGAACTCAGTGGTAGCTCAATGCAAAAGTCAGCATCTTGCTCTTGCATGATGAAGATTATGTGCTATTTTTTAACTGATGCAAGCATGTTTCGCAACTATGGGTGTGATCCCATACTTAGGAAAGGTGAAGAAGAGATTGTATCAGGAAAGACAATTAATTGATGGATCCCTTTGATGAATTCAATGTTTGTGTTCTATATAGTTTTAAATACTGGACTCATTAATGAATTACTGTTTTAATAAATTTTTATAGGTTTTAAGTTCAATCATTAGAATTATCAAAGATTATGGATGCGGACAATTTTTCACCTTGTTATCCATACATTGAATCTTATCATAGCCCTTACTTTTATGCATCAATAGTAGTTACTACTTAAGAGATGAGCAAATAAAGTTCAATTGTTGTCATGTAATTGCCTTTTTTCATATCATTCCAAGCGCAGACGTGGTGTGTTTTGCTCTGATATTCTCATTTGCTATGATAAAATGTAACTTGAGGGGCTATCAAATTGTTTTCCTTCTTGTATTTTCCCTGGATTTCTCTTGATGAACTTCAACAAAGACTAAAAAATATCAATATACTCGCCAAATTGGTTTTTACATCAATTTGAACTTGATAAAGAAGTGCCTTTAAAGCCATACTACTCATGGAAACTTCCATGGGATGACTCATGTCTTAATTACATCCTAGTGACAAACAACTTCTTACCCTTCCAAAAATACACTTTAGCCATAGGGACCATGTTAAGAAAAAGTCTGGTCTCCTGTAGTTGAGCTCCAAATATAGAAAGAAAAGGGAAAAGAACAATATCATCCATCCAAACACATGTACTCATGTTCTACACCATGCTAAAAAAGGTAAAAAATTGTTCTTGTAGAGTGCTCCTTCAAAGTATAGGTCAAAAGGGCAACAAACAACTTGCAGACACTCAATTATGCTAAGAACAATTGTTTTCTATGCTCAGTAAATGCTCAACTGTAAAAATTTTCAAGAAAGATGTGACTCAAACTTCCTAAGCTTGCAATATTGTGGAAACAACTATCCTTACCTGATCACATATTATGACAATGTTTTATTTTCTTAATGTCTTTATTCATTCTCTTATTCCCTTTTCTTAATATGTTGCTCATTCTATTGCTTATATGATCGCAGCCTCTTTTTCAAGCAGGAAATGGAGCTTTCTTTGATAGGACTTCAGAATGCTGGGAAAACATCACTTGTTAATGTTGTTGCAGTAAGTAAATAATCATGTATGTCATTCTCTAATGGTCCTTTCCCATTTATTTGGGGCTAATGCTGACACATTGGAAACTGTATTGTTTTAGACTGGTGGATATAGTGAAGACATGATTCCTACGGTGAGTTTTCTTAGAAAGGGTTCTTACTTTCTTTTAGGATTCAATGTCCTTCTTAACATACCTGTTTCTATGGGAAGTGATATGAACATATGGCATTACACTTGATCTTCAGGTAGGATTCAACATGAGGAAAGTAACTAAAGGGAACGTCACGATAAAATTGTGGGATCTTGGAGGTCAGCCTAGGTTTCGCACTATGTGGGAGAGATACTGTCGTGCAGTTTCTGCTATTGTGTATGGAACTGTTCCCCCATCTCATTTTGAATCATAGTTTTAGAACCAATATTAATGAGCTGCTTAGCTGTTCCTCTGTGCGTGCTCGTGCTAACTAACTTTTTTTCATGGCCACTTCTTGTTTGACACTCCCAATGTTGCTAATTTTTTAGAATATCTTTTAGTCTAGTGTAGATGTTAATGATTTAATTCACTAGCTGCATCGAATTTATAATTGATATTTATAGTTAGTTTTTTGGACGACTCTCCCTCGCATTTGCCTTAGAAGTGGGCAGACAAAACCCATTGTCATAATTTGAAGTTTCAATGACAGTTGATTCATGTCATAGATTGTCAAATTTTTAGACCTTGTTTATTTTCATGATTTCTTTTCATCTTAGTGTGGAAGATAATTATAATAAATTAATAATTGATATAATAAATTGACTTTAAAATTCACGTTATAGTTATTTGGAAACTGTCACTTGCTTCAGAAGTTTTGGACACAAATGATGTGTTGTCCTTTAAGGATGCTTGTCTCCTAGAACCTTTTTTTGATAACTGGAAAGGCATTTTCTTTCTTTTCTTGTCCTCTTTTGGAATAGTCCATCTTCTGTTACTGGTATACATGTAACATGTTCATTGTTGATCATTATTCTTAAACTTTTGACTTCCCATAGGATATTCCATCTGGTATACATGTACCTTTAGAGATTTTGGGTTCTCATCCATAAAATTGGTGAATATTTGCCATACGTAGGGTGAGATTTCTTGGCTTTTTTGGTCTATTGAAGATAATTAGAAGATGACTCTGGTTTTAAGATTTATTGAGTAGTTGGCTTATGGTAAAAAGTTAGGGTGGGGATGAAGGTACTTCCAGGTTTTATTCCATGTAACAGTGAAAAGACAAAAAAATTACCTAAAAATTGTTGTGTAATTAGGAAATCTAGAGGAAAAAAAATACATGTAATTTTCTCAATGGTTTTTGGAAAATTTAGATGTTTTAACAATTAGTAAATATTTGAAAAAATATTTTGTTTGAAATCTAGAAAAATTTTGGAACTTTCATGAAATAAGGCTAGGCTGATAAAATTCAAATTATGGAAACCTCAAAGAAAAAAATTTAAGAATTGGGAATTGTTATTGAATTCTTTTAATGATCAAATTTAGGCATTTGAATTGTCTTCCCAAAACTTTTGTGAATTGAAGATTGTGCAATCAGTATAATGAACTGATTGTGTTTAGGAATCAAAACATGAACATATAATTAGTCCCATGGGTTGAATATATACTATGAAACTTGGGAATGGTATCAATCAAATGTCCATGCACACTCTTATCCTCTTCCTTCAGTTTTTAACTTTATTACAAAAGGGCTCAAATTATCAAATAAAAGAGTCCTGAAATACTTCTCCACTAGGCTAAGCAGCATGGCATGTGGTTTTTTGTAAAATTAGAAGTATTTGTGCACTGTGTCTGTTTGAAAAATCAATATACAAATTTGTTTAGGGAATGCAATGTTATTCAATTATCAACTTGCCCCAGAAAATTAGTGGTGCCTTTGATTTCACATGCATCTAGAGGATGTATTTCATCCTTTCAAACAAAAGAATGGTTTGTCTGAAAGCAGAAATGAGAACTGTTTTCTCTGTTTTGAAAAAAAACAAAAAAGAATGAGAAGAAGAAAATCACACTGACATTGTAACATGTTGGTTAACACATTTTTGAAAATTGATTTCAAAAATATTTTCTAAAAATTGCTTATTTTTAAAAACATGCAGAACTTGTTTTTCACATATTAAAAAATGAAAGCATCGTTGCAATTGTACGTGATCCAAAAACCAACATGTTCATGAGTTCATCACTTCTGTTTGTAAATGAAAATGTTCATTAACCAAATAGGTTCTAAGACCCTTGTTGTTCTTACTTGTCTTTTGAGTTCTATTCCTTGTTTTTTTTCCTTCTCCCTTATAGTCAGTCAGTAGAATTGAACTCACAATATCAACTTCATAGTTGTCAGACATCATCACTAAGCCAAGATACTGGTGGTGTGTGTTTGTGAGTTATCATTAGCTTAAATCCTTACAACACCTGCTAATCTGGTTTACAAATTGGTTCTACTGGAAGTTGTATGATTGGAAACCTAAGTATTGTGATTGGAGCACTACCAGAGACCACATGACAGGAGTTATAAGAGGATCAAAGTTGCAAACCTAGTTAAATTAGCAAAATGGCTGAATTAAGTGCTTTTCTCTGAATCATTTTGATTATTATAATTAAACTTTTCTTATGAATAAGGAATCCAGCTAACCCTACTTGCTTACTGTATGAAGCACTAAAATGCAAAACAGGTGAAGATATAGTATTCAAGCTTGTTGACTTGAACCTGATCCTTGGTCCAATCTCCTACATGCTCTATGGGCTGCTTTAGCTGGCATCTTCATTTTCTTTTGGGAAATGTTAAACAGAAGAGAGTGTTTAATATTTGGTCCAGATGTCAATTTTGTCAAGTGCCTAGCTGGGTCCAAATTGGGTCAACTGGCCCTGGTTCAATGGGCAACCAATCGGTTGTCTTATGTAGGCTTTTTGCAAATTATTTGAAGGAATGCTCGTTTTTCCTTGATCTAATGAATTTTTATTTTTTTTTCAAATGTGGATTTCAAGTTTCATTGGCATTCATCTCTTGGCCAGTTCTCATGGCACTACTAGTGCTGAGGAAGTATGTTTTACAGAACTGATCAACCCAACAGGATTGTCCAGATTCAAAATTTTTCATTGATTCAAGTAGTTTGATCTGATGGAGAAGTGCAACATGTTTAAATAATTCTATTGTAACCAATGCAGATCCAGATTTGGGGTTCTGTAAGGGGGTGGACTGGTAATTTAAATGTCCTTCACTTTTGCATTAATTGGCTGCATACAAGCTCAAACCCTTTTTTTTTTATGCTTGATAGCCTGAGATGGCACCATTGCACCAAAGTTTGGCCAAAAATAGTTTTGTCTTTCAGATCAATGGAATTAATGATGATTTTTCATGTGATGTTCACTTTTTAGTGTTAATGAAGTGTTTATGCATTAGGGTCCTTGTTTCTTAATAAATTGATATTTTGTGATTATAAAACATTTTATTTCTTGCTTACCCAAATCAAGTTTCCCAGTGGTTCAGTGTAATATTTAGTTGACCTTGCAATTACTTAACCAAGTTGTCTGAACCTGATCTCTCTTGCAGTTATGTGGTTGATGCTGCTGATCCAGATAACATTGGCATCTCAAAAAGTGAACTCCATGATCTGCTGAGCAAACCCTCACTGAATGGTATTCCTTTGCTGGTACTGGGAAACAAAATCGACAAGCCAGGAGCTCTGTCCAAACACGCTTTGACTGAAGAAATGTAAGTGGATGCTCTTTCACTTCCATGACCTGGAACCTTTCTTGACCAAATTTAAAAACTCCATGGTGAATGCTGAATCAGTATCCATAGCCTGGTTTTCAATATGTGCATTGTTTTGGTAATGAGAACACCATTATGCTTTGCAGGGGACTCAAATCAATTACTGACAGAGAAGTATGCTGCTTCATGATCTCTTGCAAGAATTCTACCAACATTGATTCTGTTATTGATTGGCTTGTAAAGCATTCCAAATCTAAGAGCTGAGAAGGGTTTTTCTCTCTTCCTGTATTCTGGTTTCTCTTTGTTGAAATTTCTGAATGATGTGTTTCTGGGTTGTTGGTGGTGAGATTCACTGGTCTAACTCTATTGCTGATTGTTTTACATTTGTCTTATTTTCTTTAAAGCTGCTATATAGTGTACATTAGACTATGTCCTTTGTAATTGATGATTTCAGGGTTTTTTTTTTCATGGTTTTAATGATCAGAATTTGGCTGCTTCTCATGTTTGCAGTAGTATTCAATTTCAGTAAAGATAGAGAAGGGTTGACTGTTATAAAAACCGGCTGCTGGATGTACTTTATAGCACGTGCCATTATGGAAAAGAATTCTAAGAATAAAGGCACTTCATAAGAAATAGCATGTGCGTGATGTTATGCATCATAGATTCATAGCGAGGCTGGTGCCATCTCGTTGGTTTTTTCGGATTCAGGTTTGAAACCATCTAACCTTTTTTACCCATGGTTGCCATGTTACATGGATGCTTCAGTGATGAGTTGTTAGTTCGAATAATTATTTTTAGTGTATTTTGTGGAATAAATTTTAAGCTCATGCATAAAGGAGACTATAGTTACATGAGTGATAATTTTCATTTTAAATTTTATTTTTGAAATTTTTTTTAAAATTAGAAATAAAATTTCTTTTATATTTTTTATTTTTCTAATTTTTATTATCAAATTTAAAAAGAGATAACAAATAAATTATCAAACAAAATGTATTTTGTCCGTTTCTATACCTCCCAACACATCATTGATGTCTGACGTGTCTAGTTTGAACCAACAACAAGAAAATCGTTTTTTTTTTTTTTTTTTTTGCCAATAATTTCTTTTTTCATTTGTAACTTTTTTCTTCCTCGATTTCTATAATATCAAATTTATAATAGACAAAGGCATTAAAATCTTTGCTAACAAAGAAATCCATGTCAATGAGAAAAAAAGACAAGGAAAATGATTGGAGATGTAATGCAAAGGCTTCCTTACCGGTAAATAGTACTCTTGGTGTTAAGAATGCGTAAAAATCAAAATATCACGATTAGTGTTTGGGTTTAAAAATTGATGTGATGAAAAATAAAGGTACGTTTGGTTGTTGTTTTTTGTTTTTAAAAATAAAAAACATTAAAAATATGTTTGGAGAAAGGGGTGTGTTTTTATTCTTTGTGTTTATCGTTTTGTCAAAAGTCATTTTTTTAAAATAATAAAAAAATATTTTCATTATTCAAATAACATATTATACTTCATATTTTATTTTCCTTCCATTTGTATTTTCCTAACTACTTTTTGTATTTTCGTGAAACTGAGTTTCATCCGATATCATATCGTAATTTCTAAATCTTTTATTTTTTTTAAATTATTGAAATTAATATATTTACACATTATTACGAAATCATATTTTGTTTAAAAAAATCATAATTGTTGTAAAACTTTTAAAAGATAATATTTTTTTAATTTAAATGAATGGTACATATAAAACTTATTTATATATTTATAATATCAAGTTAATTAAAAAAATAACACTTTATTAATTAAAAAAAACTTTCAAATATGTTTTTTTTTTGTTTTATTTGTTCTAATTTTTTTTTATTAACTCAACCAAACATGTTTTTTTAAAACAAAATTTATTTTCCAAAATTCAGCTATCAAATACAAAGTAAAAAGAAAAAAGCGACAAAAACTATTTTTAAAAAATTTTATCAAAAATTGTTTTACATAACAATTTTCAAAGGGTCTATTCGGTATTAAAAAATAATTTTTGAAAACTGCTTTTTAATATTTTAAATGTTTGTATAATTATTTTTTTAAATAGTTATTAGAAAATAAATTAAAATAATAAAAATATAATTAAAATATATTATTTAAAAATATCGTGTTTTTTGTCCTTAAAAATAAAAAATAAAAAATAGTATTTGGCCGTGACTTTTCCAAATTTTTTGTTTTTGAGAAGGAAAAGCGTTTTAAAAAACAGTTTCCAGACAGCCCTTAAAGCCCTTTCGGAAATATGGGTGTTAGCAGACCCTCCCTTAACCAAATAACCATTATCCATCGACGTATTGGCGCCTGAGGGGGACGCCCTGCTTCTCCACTCATTCACCATGGAAGTGCCTCCTCCTACCGGAATCCCCACTCCCAATACCGAGAAAATCAAACGAAACCTCATCAGAAAGGGCGTATACCCAACTCCCAAAATCATCCATACTCTCCGCAAGAAAGAAATCCAAAAATCAATTCGCAAATCAAAGCGCTTGGCCAATCAAAACCAGTCCCCGACTGAAGATGAAGAAGTAAATGAAGAAGCTCATTTCCGAGCCCTAAAGCGCGAATACACAAAGTTGTCCAAGGCTTTGATGGTTGGGAAGCCGTGGGAGAGACCTGGGTTCAAAGAGATTCTGAATGGGAGTGTGGAGTACGGTGGAGAGAGGCTGAAGAGAGAGCATTTGAGGGAGTTGAGCGAAATTCTTGAGAAGCGTGGTGAGGTCAGGTGGCTTTTGGATGATGATGTTGAAGTTGAACAAGGTTCTTCGGGGAATGAACGGAGAGGGTGGAGTCCGGCAAGGCGTCGCGGTGGAGATGCTGATGCTATTAGGTTTCTCGTTGATAGGTATCTTCTGTTTGGTTGCTGAGAAAGTTTAGGAAAAATGACAGAAAACGAATTTTTGAATATTCTGTTATTATTATTATTATTTTTTTCCTCCTGGACTTGTTTTTGAGGCTGATAAAAGATAGTTTGTGACATAGGCTTACTGCTGCAGACATTACAATTAGAGATTGGAAGTTTTCCAGGGTAATGAAACAGTCTGGATTACAGTTCACAGAACGCCAGTTACTGAGAATTGTTGAAGAACTTGGTGCTCGAGGACACTGGAAGCATGCATTATCTGTTGTGGAATGGGTGTACACCGATAAGGATAAGGACAACAGACGGTATAAGAGCAGGTAATTTTTATTAGGTCTTATATCAATTATGATGGAAGAGTTAGAACTAGTGGAATTGATCTTTGTTTGGACAGATTTCAGTTTTGACAGAGAATGGGATCAGAAGAAGATCATATAAACAACTAAACAAGTGCCATACACAACATAAAAGAATTGCCCCTGGATTGATCTCATGTTTTGCAATGAACTTGCTTTGCGGCATAGAATTAGCCTCCCTCTTGGGCCAGTATTGTAACTTAATAAAAAATTCCACCATATGTTTGTGGCTCTATCCTTGGCTATATCCATCCGTTAAACATGGACCCTTGTGATTTTAGATCAACACCCAAGCTTTGCCTGATGTTTGGATATAGGAATTTCCAAGACTAACTAGGTCATCTATCTTTGGGTAAATCAAACCATTTCCAAATCAAATACTGGATATGAAACACCCAACACTAATACCATCTATATTTGTCTTTTCTAGTGGAGCCATATGGTAACCACTCAATTGATGGCCTGGACTTTAACTAGTGATAAATGTGCATGATTCTATGGAAGCCTTTCATGTATTCTGAAAAAAGGGTTGATATCTGCCTCTCCTGTAACCTCATAATGAAAACCAATCTGGTCATTTGGTATCATTTTCAAATTTCAACTATACTCATCTTAGTTTTGGGTTTTAACTTGCACCTTTTATTGGCAAAATTATTATCCTGGCAGCTATTTTTGTTTTCTAGAATGCTGACATGAGTGGTTTGATTTGGATAGTGTTTCTTCTCTAGTGCTTTTTTCTCATTCTAATTTACTGTGATTCATTTATGAAAGTCTATCTTTTATTCTCATATTTTGTTCTTTTATCTGTATGTTTACTATAGAGAATGTTTAGTTCTAGTGGTAGTTAATTGTGTTAAATTTTTTTTTGTTGTCCTATAAGTAACTTTATGTTTCTTTTAGGTTTGTATACACTAAACTCTTAGCAGTTCTTGGGAAAGCAAAAAGGCCCCATGAAGCTCTTGACATTTTCAATTTGATGCGTGTAATGTCCAAATTCTTTTTCCCCCTCTTTCTAACAAGGTTCCTCATCTATAATTTGTGATTTTTTTTTATGGACTTTTAACTCCAAGCCATTCAGGGTGACTGCCATATATACCCAGATATGGCTGCATACCACAGTGTTGCTGTTACACTTGGTCAAGCCGGTCTTCTGAAAGAATTGCTGAACATTATTGAATGCATGAGGCAGAAACCTCCAAAAAGAATAAAAAATATGAGCCGGAAGAACTGGAATGCACTCCTTGAACCTGATGTGGTTATATTTAATGCTGTAAGAGAGCATTACTACTTTTTGCAGCCCACTTAAAATTCACTGTATATATTGTTAAGCATATTGACGAAAGTAACCACTCTCTCACATTGGTACCAGGTACTGAATGCTTGTGTTCCAACCCAACAATGGAAGGGTGTGTCTTGGGTGTTTAAGCAGTTGAGAAAGTGTGGTCTGAAGCCTAATGGAGCAACTTATGGACTTGCAATGGAGGTAACAACTAGATCATGAAATCTATTCCCACACTATATTTTGAGCATGAGTCTATTTCTCTTTAGAGGTGAGTATGTGTCTTGTTTTTGTGCCCTTGAGGCCTGGCTCAAGTGGTAAAGGGATGGGAAGGGTTGTGGGAGGTCTTAGGTTCAAGTCCAAATGGGGACAAAAATTTACCTATAAAAAAGCAAAAAAAAGTGTCTCTTTTTTTTGTCAAATCTAGGTTTGAAGTGGTTTAGAGGCTAAAAGCAGGAAAAAATAGAATAGATATTTTAGGTGTTATCATATGTTCCTAGATTCACTTCATGTGCTACCAGTTCTATTATTTGTATTGCCAGCACCATAATGCTGATCCCAAAACTCCAGAATTCATATTTTTTAAGAGGGTTCTTCAGATATTATTATCCGAAAAATGGGTGTTGGGGTTGATTGTCTTGGGGTCATTTTAGAGATGTCGCAGATATGATGCTCATTACTTTCAAAGGTTTGGGATGAGTCCCAGAGGCAGAGTACTTTAGCAAGGAGCCATGCTCCCAAAATCTTTACTATTTGGTTGGAGAGATCTTAGGATCTTTGGGGACAAGATGAAGGCCACCTGAGTCTTTGTGGGATGTCATGCACTATCTCACTTTTTGGGGGAGTTCTGTTTCAATAGAGTTGCTGGCCATCTCCCTTAGCATTGATTATACTGAATTGGAAGGTGTGCAGAGGGAGCACTGCTAGCAGGAATAAGTAAGTAGTTAATGCAGTATGGGAACCCCACCTTTTGGGGGAATCCTGCTCAGTTGGGATTTGAATATTCAGATATCGATAAGGCAGTATGATTAGGGGTTTTCCTAAATTAACAGGTTCTGGATTGGCAATAGAGGTTTTAAGATCTCTGCCTTGTTGGAAGGCTTGATGGTGATGAATTATATGTGGATAAGTAATTTTCAAGTGGAAGGGGATGCAGCAGTTATGACATGGATCTGTAATGGGGGAAAAGGGGCGCTTGGGAATGGGGTACATGATGTGGAAGATTTTAGATCTCTCAGGAGGGATGGGTTGCTCGTTTTCATTGATGCCTGGTTCCACCAACCAGTAGCTAATCGGTTGGCAAACAAGAGGGCATTGGTGCAGGAGGCATTTGTTGGACACTTTCTTTGCCCCTAAGAATTTATCAATATTTAGTTTCCTTGCTGGTATTCATGGTGTTGTAGGTTCATATTTCTTTGGGCGACTTCAGGTGCTTGCTTGTAAATGTTTCCTTTTGTTTGCCTTGAAGGATAGTCCATCCTTCCTATATCCTTCCATTCTTTATGCTTTACAAATGTTTGTTCTTATTAGGAAAAAAATATTTTATGAACATGATGTAAACTAAAAGTAAGTATCATGGCCAGAGCTTCCTCATGATTATGTCAAGAATGATATGTGATCTAAAGTGAAAAGAAAAAAATAAAATAATGTTGTTATTGTACCATTGCAGTTGTGTATCACATACACAAACTTAGATATCCATCACTTGATCATGCTTTGGTTTCTCATTTAATCCATCATAACCAATTGAAATCCTTTTGATGCTGTTTTATACTTGGGTAAATATGGGACTCATCTCTAGGGAGAAAAAGAATTCAACCTGCAGTTTATCATTTATCTTCAAATTGTATATTCATAGAACCTTACAGGAGTTTGCTTGTTGAAGGTGATGCTGCAATCTGGAAAGTATGACCATGTCCACAGGTTCTTTGAAAAAATGAGAAGAAGTGGGGAAGCTCCAAAAGCCCTTACTTATAAAGGTAGTGTTTTTTGTTGCTGCCCAGAAAGGGTGTTGTTATTTGATGGCTCATGCATCTTCAATCTGCAACCTTCCAGTTCTTGTCAGAGCCTTTTGGGAGGAAGGTAAAGTCAATGAAGCTGTTGAAGTCGTCAGGGATATGGAACGAAGGGGAGTGGTTGGAATTGCTAGTGTATATTATGAGCTAGCATGCTGCCTTTGCAACAACGGGAGGTGGCAAGATGCTATTGTGGAGGTAAACCTCTTTATATGTGAGTATGGATTTGGTATGGCTGGATTGCTTGGAGATGGTGTATTTGAACCATATGTTATGATTATTGCTTACTTAATTACCTTCTTGTTTGGAGCCTTTGCTAGCATTTATTTTCATTTATTAAATTTTATCATTTAGAATTCGAAGAGTTGCTATCTTATGTTTACATAAGGCATGGAAAAAACCAAGAGCATGTTTCACTTAACCACTGTAGTTGAGTTGTTTGTAATTTTGATGGAATTGGTTTATTGCAATGCCAGATCTTTCTCTCTCTTCTTGGCCTTTGGAAATTATGATTAATCTGACTTTTTGTATGAAGGATTGCCAAAGAATGAAACACTGGAAACATGATATTAATTTTGGATGTCTTGCTGAACACAGCAATTTCAATGCCTACAGTTGGCAGCAGTCTTCTTTCTTTCCTTTTCTTTTTTTGTCTCACTCTGCTGTTTTAAAATTGATACTTCTTATACCTCAAATTTCCTCTGCAATTTTTTATTATCGTTTCACTGGATTGTACTTTTGAAGGAATTTAATACTTTTGTGTTCCTTTCCATGGTGAAGGGAAGAAAGGCAAATAGTCACACTAGTAATTGTTTTGTGTGACAAATATTAATGCATTGAATACATACCCTCTATTTTGCCCATCAAAAAAAAAAAAAAATTAATGCATTGAGCAAGATGGAGTTGGTTGGTTGGTCACCAGTGTCCCAATCATTCTAGATGGTTGTGCTGCTGGTGGTGGAATTGCAAACCCCTGACCCAGAGAGTGCATGCTCAAGGAACTGTTCCTTCTCCAAAAACTGCATTTGAAGAAAGTTAAGTGCAGTCTTAAATATGAAAAGTGATATGTACATATGTCTCACAAGTTAGCTTGGAAATGGTGGACCCATTATCTATTGGCTGGTGTTTCACCAATTATGTTTCTGAATAATTTAATCTACTATGTGATCTTGGTACTCAGGTTTGGTCCATGAATCCTATGACATCTGGATAATTTATTATTTTCTGCAACTGTGATGGTCTAACATACATTTTTCTTATTTCTGAGAATTTTTGTTGTTACAAGGCAATATTGATTCCCTTTTCAAATTTTTGTTCCCATACAAAAAAAAAAAAAAAAAAAAAAAAGTTCTTTAGATTCCATTTGAAAATGTTGGCATCTCCTCCTTTTTTGGGTTGAATGGTTTTCCCCCTTCCTGTTGCAGTCTCTATAGCTACCTCCTGTTTAATTATGTGTGGATAAGCAGGAAAGTTTATTTTCTTAAAAACATGCCTGCAGGTTGAGAAGCTGAAAAAACGTCCTCATAGTAAACCTTTGGAGGTTACATTCACTGGCATGATCACCTCTTCCATGGATGGTGGACATCTTGATGATTGTCTATCCATCTTTGAGCACATGAAATATCATTGCTCCCCCAACATTGGGACCATAAATGCCATGCTGAAAGTTTATGGACGGAATGATATGTTTTCTAAAGCTAAAGAGTTGTTTGAAGAAACCAAAAGATCTAGGTTTGCTTCTAATACATGCATGGATGATGGTGGTATTTCCCTCGTACCAGATTTGTACACATATAGCTCAATGCTCGAGGCATCTGCCAGTGCACACCAATGGGAGTTTTTTGAGTATGTCTACAAGGAGATGACTCTCTCTGGGTATCAGCTTGATCAAAGCAAACATGCGTTGCTACTTGGAAAAGCGTCCAGAGCTGGGAAGGTATATATAGAATTCGTATTCTTTTGTTCTTTCTTTTTTTGGTTTAAATGACAAATACTAGAACTGTTAGTCCATGTTGCCTCTTTTACTAAATCTATTTAAAATGATTTTTCTGCTGGTATCTCCTAATGGCAAAAGGACAGGATTTTTGTTCTCCTCTAGTCATCAATTGCATCCAGTGATTTGACAATCAATTCATGGAACTCAAAATCTCAAAATGCACGAGTGTTCCTTGAAACCTTTGTGTAGCGCCTTATGCTTCTATTGTAAATTGTTTTTCTCAAATCTGACTGCATGAACAATGAGACTAGTTCTTTATGACACTATTGAATATTTTCTTATGGGGCTTATACAATGGGGCCTATCAAGAAAACAATGGGTCTATCTGGTTGAGGGATTAGGGCAGCCTTGAATAGGGGAAAGGAGGGAGTTTGTAAAATAGTTCTTGTTTCTTATGACCACCTGAAGCCTTGTTGGTTATCTGCCTTCTGCAATACTGATTGTTTCCAATTTGATTTGATCCAACTGCACATTCTTTTAGCAAAGTTGGGGGAAGACAGCCACTTCAATGTTCACCTCATCTTTAGTATTACTCGAAGTCACTGCCCTAATATTTTCTAAAAAGCTGGATTTTTTTTTGTTATTGATCAGCTCATAAATTCCCATGTCATAAGTTGGGTGCCTGTTGTTCTTTTAAGATGTTGAATGATCCCAAATCATGGGTGGATAATTTTAAACATAAATTTGCTTCCTTCTGCTTTCTTTGTAGTGGCATCTGCTGGAGCATGCATTTGACACAATTTTGGAAGCTGGAGAAATTCCTCATCCTTCTATCTTCACTGAAATGATATGTCAAGCTACCGCACAGCATAATTATGAAAGAGCAGTCACCCTCATCAACGCTATGGCTCATGCCCCATTTGTGGTCAGTGAAAAGCAATGGACAGATCTTTTTGTGACAGATGACAGGATCAGCAGGGTTAATTTAGAGAAACTATTGGATTCTCTCCATAATTGTGATGTAGCAGAGGAAGCCACCGTCTCAAACTTATACAAGTCACTGCAGTCTCTGTGTGGATCCGGAACATCAATGGACCAGAGTTCTGTTGCTTTTGGAGATGAAGCCATGATTAGAACACCCTTGAATGGCAATAGTGGAGAGCTTGATGACAACAAAAAGGTATTTTTTCAAAAGTTTTCTGCGGATGCTAGGGGTTCAGACCTTAGCCCTCATGAGAACCCTCCCGTAAAGAACAGTGATGTCATATTTGATATATTTTCTGTCAACCTCACCGGTAGTGAGGAAGAAGATGCTGACACTGATGGAGAAACTATCTATGAAGCCTTTAATTATGCTTGTAATGGAGATGAAGTGGCATCAAATGAACCTAATACTTTAGATGGGAACTCAAAAGGCATTAACAAGATTGAACTCAACATGCGGGCTAAAGAAGATGATTCCCACGGATCCGACTTGCCCTCAGCAAATGAAATATTGGGAACTTGGAAGAAGAGCAGGGAAAGGGATGGTATTTTCTTCCCCTTTCAACTGGGCCAGAAGTAAGGCGCCAGACAAACTGACTGGGATCTTCGGTAGCAATGTCCATATGTAATCTTGCAACTACTAATATACGACAGATTGTTGATATGGTATTCACCATTAGTCTGTACAAAAGTTAGTATGTCAATATACTGCAAAGAAGAAGCATTTATGAGATTGAAGCACACATCTTTGCTCTATGCTGCTAACTGGTTTGCATGCATTTTAAATTAAGACTCCAATGCATATATTGTTAGAAAGAGAAATACTTCAAGACCCCTGTTTATTTTCTTTCCAGAATTACATGCAGCGGGGATCATTTGCAGGATCCAAAATGGTAACAGACACTTCCCCGCTCAGGCAAGGTTGCATTTCATTGCAGCGCTGCCTACAGTCAGGATTTTTTATAATTTTACTTTTAATAATAATATCATTTACAAGATATGTAAATTATAAAATTAAATAATTTTGTATAATAAATTTAAATTTAATATATAAAAATGATTATTAGTTATTATTTATAAATATAATATTATAAAAATACGATGGACACGCTGTATCTTCCTTTTCTATGATCAGGAGTGAAGAATCTGAAGACAAGACTCCATGTGACAAACAGAACGACGTCGTTCCCCTAGAGTGAGAGACCGATTTATTAGCAATCGCAGCATTGTTGGTATTCTGGGAGGGGGATTTGGCCCCCAGGGAAGGCATAGACTCTGAGTTGATGAAACGACGTCGCTTAGTAAGGAGACTAATCGAATCGCTAGATTAGCCTGGCTCCCACCTTTTACAGGTGAAACCAAAACCCTAAACCCCGCTACTGAAACGATAAAACTTGATCTCCCAAAATGCATTCCATTACCACAAGGATCCCTTACAAAACCCTAGTTAGACCCTTGTTCTTCGCCCAGTCTCGCAATCTTTGCTCTGCTTCTGCAACCACGCAGAAGCTCGAAAGAATCGCCGACGAGCTTCTCGACCTCACGAAGCTCGAAAGGTACGACTACTCCATCCTTTTCAGGCTCAAACTTGGCCTCAACAAGTACGGTCCCGCCGTGTCTGGTCTGGCGTCTGCCGATTCTGCGTCCGCCGGATCCGGGTCTGCCCCCGCAGACGCCAAAGCTGCTGAGAAGACGGCTTTCGACATCAAGCTGGAGAAGTTCGATGCTGCTGCCAAAATCAAGATCATCAAGGAAGTTAGGACTTTTACTGATCTGGGATTGAAAGAAGCCAAAGACTTGGTGGAGAAAGCCCCGGTTGTTTTGAAGAAAGGGGTTACTAAAGAGGAGGGCAATCCCATTGTTGAGAAGCTCAAGGAGTTGGGAGCCACTGTGGTATTGGAATAACTTCTGTTGTTTCACATGTTGGAAATGCTTTATGGAATTGCATCTCGCATATGCTCAGCAGCATGCCATATGATTCTTCTTTCGAAAAATTAGGATTATTTATACGCCATGATCTTTGATGCAGAAGCAATTTGTCTAATCTGTTGAGAAAGGTAGCATTACTCTTTTGTTAATGTAGAATAATCTTTTATCACAATGATAAATGAATTTGTTGATGAGCGGTTTTGGCAATGTTTATGTCAGCATTTTTTTTCCTGGGAAACTGGTTTGTGTTGCCGGGAGCAATGAAATTTGAAAGGTGAATTGGGTGACTTTATGATCAATGCAATGCTTCTTATTGCTGTTCTTATGTCTACTGAAAGTCAAAATGGTATATTTTTCAAATTTGACAAGAGTGATAAGCAGTAACTCAATAGTTTGGGATGCAAACACCTTGTTTCTGTGTCTAACAGACATATATCAGTAAGCTTGTTTCATCCTATGTGCTCACAGGAGTTTGATTCATCCTCTGATGTTATGACCAGTGATCCAAGGGTTCTTGATTGTCTTCTGTTGTTATGACCCAAAGGTTCTTAAATTGCTAGAATTATGGAATGATTACTTAATGTCCTCACTTTGGATGTTAGGGTTAAGGGGGAAAAAAGAAAAGAAAAGAAAAGAAGAGAAGAGAAGAGTTGATAAAGAACTAAACAAATTTAATTTTCCATTCATTTTTCAACTTTATCTTTAGAAATCATATCCATCTCAATTTAGAACATTGCTTTAAATCCTGAGGTCAGCTCTCGTAGTTGTTCTTTATTAGACAAATTTCTGGTGCTTGACTTCTTCCTCCAATGCTGAAGCACCTGTTTTGCATCCGATCTGGCTGTTATTTTGACCACTAATATATTGATATTTGCCTTAAACTCTACATGGAAATCTTTAAATGTTGGTTTTTCCTTGTCTCAAGTGAGAGGTACCCTTTTGAGTTGGAATGGGTCTTTTGTAGAAAATAAGCTAAAAAAGCTTGGAAAGGTGCTTCTTTATGCTTATTTTCGATAGTATGGAGGGAGGGAAATAGGAGAGCATCTGAGAATATAGAGGGTCGGGGTGCCTGCAGGAGATCACTCCTTGTCCATGGTGGACTTTGTAGAGTGGTTAGGCTCTAAGTTAGGTGTTGTTGCTGTTTTTTGCATTCCCCTTGCCTTGGTTTTTGGCCGTTTTAACATCTTTGTATATATTGTATATATTTTTATATTCCTCTTTAGGTGCTGTTAATACATTTGATATTTTACCTATCAAAAAGACAAAAAACAAAAAAGGTGAGCTTTGTACCTCCCCTGATGTTTATTCTGATCTCAACATTTTCTCTGTTCAACCTTTTTCAAACTTTTGGTAGGTACTACATATGTTTAGCTGATTTTGAAATGCATGTTGTCTTAAGTAGCTTAACTGACACTACTGTGGCATTGTGGGAAATCAGACAAGGCAGGATTCTAATTGATCATATATTGTCTTGGTGATTCTGTAGAGTATAAAATGTTACATGAGCTTTGAGGCTGGTAGTTGCCAATAACACTTGCATTTGTAACTTTTAGCAATTGGGAAGTTAAAAAATGAAAAATAAGGAAAAGACGGAGAGCGCATTTTCCCCCTCTCATATCAACTGGGAAATTAAAAAGGAGAAATAAGTAAAAAAAAACAACAACAACCAACTTCAAAAGTGCCCTTAACCTAATTCAGGATGTTTCTGTTGAGAGTTATTTAGGTCTTTGGTCTGAAATGAGTCCTAGGCTACTTAAGTTCCCTGCTTTTATTGTTCATTTGCTAGACGCAAGCTGATGCTAGGGCAGGATGGAGTACTCATGCTTTAGACTTTTAAATGCTGAATTGTAAATACAATTTTGGAGAGTTTGTAGACAGGAAAATCACTGACGCCGGCTACTTCTCCTTCCCATGTAAGTGGTATGGTACGACAGAGCTCCATAACAACACCAGGGTGATTTTCCACCTCTTCAAACCACTTGAATGCTTCTTTCAGGCCAGATGGTTGTTCTAAAGATAGTTACACCTGTATGGCTTCCTGTTGATTATATTCTTGGTCAAGCCTACATGTGACTGAAAATCTTGTGAGAGAACATTCAGAACTTCTCCAATCCATGTCATGAGTTAATTTGTAGCCAACATTAATTACGGTATCAATGAAACTCCACAAAATATTACTTAGGCATTGCAAGGGTTCGAAATGAGGACCTTTTGCACCCAGTGGGAGAACAGTACCAATAGAAGGGATGCTCTATTTTTGGATCTCGGCTGAGATTAGACATGCTGATCAGTGATCACTAAAAAAATTAAAGCGACTGTGATCTCTAGCAGGCCTTTTGTGTCTACTTGATCATGTTTGACCACCTGAGATTTGTTGCATTTGTTTGCCCCATGTATGCTTATATGTACACGCCTTCTGGTCCATATGCATGCTTACATATACCTTGGTTATCACGATTTGAAGTTAGGTGCCATCACCTAATTCCTCTTTTTTTTTTTTTTTAATCTTTTTTCTCTTTTTTATTTTTTCTTTCTTTTTCTCTTTTTTTTGGGGGGGGGGGGGGGGGGGGGGGGGGGGGGGGGGGTGGGGTGGGTTTAGGAAAAATGAGAGAATATATATTGAAAATTTAAAAGCAAACCATCAGTTAAGCGAGCTGCTGGTGAAGCCCCTTCTGCTTGGTGTCCCTTACTTGGGTTATCTTGACATTCAACTGATCTGAAGTTCATGTGTTTCAGTCTCAAGTGAAATTGAAATGAGAAAATGTTGAACCCCACCCAAGTCAGATTTATCTTCAATTTGAAGACACGTTCACTCTTTGCGCATCCCACAGGAGAGAGTGGCATCATTGTTACATTTATAAAGAGCTGCTGACCACAAGGAAATATTGCTACCGGAATACATTCCAAAAATTGCATTTTGTGTTATTCATTCTTTCCTCAGATCAAATAACAGTCAGGGAGAGGTGGAGCATATATTCAACTTGGCATCTGAAGGTTTCGATTTCTATTTCTTTGGCTAGTCCCTCTTTTTTTTACTTCACTACAAAATCCTCAAAATCAATGAACCTACTATGGCTTCCAGCCAGCAAAAAACCTCAAGAGAAAGCACATTTTGACAGGATAATTTTGCATTTTGTCACATTCACAAGCCTACAATATTTACAGCTATAAAACATGTTGCAAAAGCTAATGCCGCACTTTGATGCTCATCAGAGTCCTAATGCACGGTTCCATTCCAATGATCCAAACAGCCAGATTTGATGTTTCTACCATCTGCACATGTTTGCAAAAATATCAATAAGTACAACTACACACTTGTTCCATTACATGCACTAAAGAAACCTTGATACAGTGTGACACCGGCATTTTGTGGTAACTAACATTATAGTTAGATCTGGCTAGAAATTAGGGGAGGATGAAAAAATTTGCAAATTGGGATTAAGGTGTTAATATGTGCCATGAATAATTTGCCTGAAAGAATTTAGCACGGTAGTATAGTGGAGAAAGGAGAGCTATGGATTGCAACAAATTCAGCAAGAAATTCAGAAATTAAAGGTCAACAGACGAGAAATGAAATGGTGAAAACACAATGTATATGAGAAAATGAGAAACATGTGTTGCATTCTGAATTTTATTTTGTTTAACTCGAGAGTGTTGGAGTAAAGGGAGAGAGAGAGAGAGAGTTATCAGTGATAAAATGACTCTGATTCACTACACTAAATTGTACATGATAAAATCAGGTAATGCACACTTGATGGAGTACCATGTAAAACAGAACATTTTCAGAACACACAGCAAGTTTTATTAGATTGCCTCATCTCCAGTCAGAAAAAGGTGAACTCATATATAGCAATGGTTGTACTGTAGAAGATTTGAGAAGTATTAAATGAATAAAAGTTTCACACATCAAGCATGATTTGCAAATAGAAATTTGTTCAAGATACTGGCCAAATCAGAAAGTTTAACTAGCAGGAAGAAATCTTAAATTTTCAAACGAAATAAGGGAAATAAAACTATCTAGGAAGTTAGGCTTTCATACAGGTGGCCCCCAAGTGTGGAGCAACACTGATCGTGTCCAGTCAACTGACAGCATAGATCATTTAGTCTTATGCTTCATGAGGATAATCCTAAAATAGGGATTTCTATAGTCAAATCCAAATGGTTTGTTTTTTTTTTAGGTGACAGGCAAAGAAAGGTATATATAATATATTAACAAAAAAGTACACAGGACAGACACAAGAGGCAACCAAATGGTTAGATGAAAGACCAGTTGGGTTGAAAAAAAAAAGACCCTATGTATTCCATATCTTGGTGAAGCTTCTCAAACAACCTACTGAAGATAAGAGTACCATGAGTCTCATGATGCAGGAGCAGCATCATAAGGAAAAGACACAAATCTATGAAATATAATAAAGGACCTGAAAAAGATAAGTGTTAGAAGAGACTTTTCACCAGGTTCGAAGTGTTCTGCATTTCAAAGCCTTAAATGCTGCTTCTGCAAAAACATGTGCTGCTTCTGCTTCAGCTTCTGCTTCCTCCGCCTCTCTTGCTGCTTCTTCAGCCTCAGCAATGGCAGCTTCTGCCTCAGCAACAGCTCGTGCAGCAGCAGCAGCAGCTTCATGAGCAGTCATACTCCTCATCTTCACCAGCTCTGCATCAATCTGAGATTTAGTAAGGATTTTGATGTCACCCTTATCTGCTTTTGAAGAATCCTTTTGCTTTCCCTCCTCAAATGGCATGGAAGAGCTTCTTCTCACTACAGGAGGCATCAAACTGATCCTGTAGTTACCCTTTACCTATCAATTCAAACAACAGAATTATTTTCCAGGTCAATATAATGATTCAACAAAATTGAACTTTCTTGGATGTTGTCACTCCCATCTCTGTGCTATTCATTCATTAGTCTAGTAAAATTCTACTTACTATAAGAGAATATGCATACACATACCAAGGAACCAAAAAACACACATCGTTAACTTGATAGGCACCATTTGATTTGCAATAACTAAATAAATAAATAGATAACAAATAAATCGGCTCCATAGGTAAACTGCACAAAGATAACTCTTTCTGAATCCTCTTCACATTTTAAATACGATTATGACTTCTATCTTCACTTCCTAGTTGAATTTTAATATTTTCAGGCTTGAACACATAAATCTTCACATTCAATTTAGCTTCACAGATTCCTCACATGTTAAAGTTGACGTTTTCTGCTAGTATGTTCCACTGATGCTCATAGGATTAATTACCTTATTTAACTTGCCATTTGCTACCAAAAGCTTTAATTTTGTTGACAGCAGCTTTTTGAAGTTTGGAGGTGCCAAATAATGCTCCTAAAAATGAAAACCAATTATGTCAGAACCAGTGCAAACAAAATGAGATACAACTAAAACAAACCATCCATGGCAAGTGTTTCTATAATCTTTATACCTGATTTAGTTTTAAACAGGGTGTGATTTCAAAATGGTTTTCTCAAAAAGATTGACAACATGTCAAAATGAAAATTGATGAGAGTAAAAATCAAGTCATTTATAACAACTTGAAACTATAGTGAAAAAATCATCCAGAGTGCCAAGTCCTAACTAGTTGGAATTGGAATATATACATATGTAAGCATTAGTGATACAGCAGTCTACACTCTTGGGAAAAAAAAAAATTCTGTAGGCAGATATCATTGATTTTTAAGCTTATAACTACAGAAAATGAGGAAAAACATTGTTATGTAATAGCAGTGGCAATCATGTGATAATTGAAGACATTGGGCATATACACACATACATGTAGTAGAAGCAAGACTTATTATAAAGTAATGCATAAGCATTAGAACCATTCAAGTAGCACTGCAGTTTGATTACTTAATTATATATTTCTGCCAACATCAAAGATTTCTAAAATAACTGATATATGTGAGCTAGAATACCTCAATGTACATAGCTATAGCAGTCTTGTTAGAACCACTAGGGTCCTTTAAATTAGTTATAGCCTCCAATATGTGACTGTCCAACCTGTATATGAGCAAGAAAGGAATTTCCAACAAGATTTGTTAATAATCACACAAAAGAAAAAAAAAAGATGGCATGGCTTGCAACACAATTTTCTTTAAGGATAAAAGAATTCATTGTATTAATAAGAAAGGAATGATGCACAATATGTAAATCAAAGGAGAAAAAGAAACATATATAAAAAATTAGAAAACAAAAAGGATAAAACAAAAGTGAGTAGTAAAAGTTCATGAACTACAAAACAAAATTCAATCTAAGCATGTTTCTAGATAAAAGGTAGCACTTGATTTTCCCAACTGAAAAATAACGCAAACAACTCAAACAAGGTAACAATAAACTATAAAGCATAGACCCCTGTCATCAAATGAAGTGATAAGAGGAAAATATAACCTTCTAGAAGAGCACCCCGAGGTTTGGGTCCCCATGGAGAGTCCTAAGGGCTTGGCCATGGAAGGTTTCTCGGTTATCAAAAAAAAAAAAAACCAAAAAAGACAGACAATAGCAATGATTTAAGGATAGCATGAATAATTGCATGACATCTGGTTCATATACAGTGACAGCAATTTCTTCTCATTGCTTATAAATGTGCTTTCCAGTGATGCTTGCATATGGGGTCACAAAAAATAATGATGTAGGAAAATCACAATGATACTGGGGTTCATTAACTCTTATTTGCTTGTCCACTATAATATCATAAATTTTCCAGACTTGTACCAAAACATCTTCCCACCACTACTTGGCCAATTTTTCAAAAAAAATGTACATTCCAGTTAAGTAAAAACATGTGCATGGCATATAATGTCACAACAAACAACGCTTTAAAAAAGTCACAGTGATACTGGGGTTCTCTTTTGTACATTACAATCCCACAAAAATTTCCTGAGTTAAACCAAGAAATCTAGCCACCACTCCATGGGAAAACTTTCAAAAATCTCTAAGCCAGTAAAAGATTGGGAATGGATTCTAGAACCGAGAGATCTTACCACCAATACTTCACCAAACTTTTATAATGATCCAATCCAGTAAAAGATTGAGGATGAGGAAGTAGAAGAAGAAGAAGTCACAGACAAAGAAAGATCAAATGTCAGAATTATAGATACTACCAAGTACCAAATAATTAGTTAGGACGATCCTACTATTATTGACTCAATGATCTTTAATCTCCAACTCACGTTTACAGGAAAGAAGGAGCTTTGAGATGTCTCAAGTTCTTAAGACTCGGTGTAATCTCCAAAACTAATTCATTGTTGTTGGAGTAAAAGGATCCTGCTCCTTTTCACTCTCCAATTCCAAATTAAGAAAAAGACCATGCAAGAGCATGTCACCACTCTAAATAATAAAAAGGCCAGATGTTGAGAAGTAACTATAACCTTGTAATTCCCTTTTTTGGACCATCAATGCGCAATGGTCCACGTGAAATTGCAAGAGGCTTAGCATCAAGTATCTCTTCACCGCTCTGAACTACAGTGCTCAAAGCCATAGCCTCCTCATGATGTTTAGGGGTTGTTTGATTCTTAAGGGCAAGCTTAGCTCTATGTCGAGACCCCAATCCACTTGCCATGACATTCATATTTCTCCATTTATCCTGTCCAGAATAAGAAGCATGCACATCAATACACCAGAACATATGGTAATACAGGCAAGCAAATTTAACACACAGCCCCTATCTTGATATTTAGGTATGCAACAAAGACACAATCTAGCAAACAAATTCTACATCTTTAAGTTGACAATTTACTGATATTCAGGTATGCAACAATGACATTCAAATTTAACACACAGCCCCTACCTTGATATTTAGGTATGCAACAAAGACACAATCTAGCAAACAAATTCTACATCTTTAAGTTGACAATTTACTGATATAACCCACAGAGGTTCAGAATGGAATACCTTGAGATCCACGTTTGACCGCAAATGCAAGATGGTGCTAAACTCTGGGTCCATAAGTATTGTGCGCCATTTTCCTGCCCCATGCTTAATTACACCAGCTTTGAGGGCTGCTTCTTCTTCTGATGTCCACTTCTGCTTTGGAGCACCCATCAACAAGAGTCCCAAAACCTTTCTTGAAAATAGGAAGATGAAAGGGAAAAATAAAACAAAAGAGAGTCAAATCCTGCTCGCATCAACAAGACCAGCCAATAACTTATGCTCAAACACCAAAGAATACTTCATCCCAAATCCTGCTCCAAAACTGCAAGAAGCATAAAGCCATACGATTGGACAAGGTGCCATACCAATCCCAGCAATTAAGCCTTTAGAAAGACAAAAATATCATACATATTATTTATGCAGATACACAAATTAAAAGAAAGTACATTTTTTTAAGGCTCCAGATCTTAATAAGTGGTGTTACCTAGAAAATTAAACTAAAGTAGATATACTATGGATTTTGAAATTTAAACTGTGGATTTCTTGCAACATCTCTCATGCTTTCCTATAGGAATCTTTATCCTCTCACTCAGTCTCTCTGTTTCCTGCATTAATTTCTCTTCCCTTCAAAACAAATGTTGGCAAAACATACACAGAGCGTGAAGCCAAAAGAAACAAGGAATGAAACAACCCGTTTCACGAACCCCAAAAGAAAGCCATACGAAAACCACTCACATTGCATAGCTCTCAAATCCCAAATCTCAGAACCACCATTGGCAGAGCAAAAATCAAGTAGAAAGCCAGACGCTAATCCATTTTCAAATAAAAACGAAAAACTACACCAATTCGATTCCTTTTCAAATTAACTCGATTCAATTGTTAGGGTTTTGTCAAAACATGAAATTCACGTTCTATCAGAGGATTATAATTCACACCTTTGCTCGCCAACAAGATCCCCCAACACCACCACAGAATTTCAACAAAAGCATGTGAAATTCAATATGGAAATTAAAACATGAGAACTGATCATCATCGTCGTCGTCATCTTTCCATACGATCAGCAGAAAAAAGGAGCTGAATTTATCCCTGAGGGGTCACAGTGAGAAAGAAATTGAGGGGAAACGGAGAAGATACCTGAGCAAAGGCACCAAAGGGAGGTTTATAGGGTGTGAATTTCACGTGCAAATCACGGGCCAACTCCGCTTCATGTTATACGTTGTTCAGCCCTAGAGGTGAGAAAGTTGAAATTATGGAAATTCGCTTTTTATTTTTATTTTATTTATTTATTTTATTATTATTATTATTATTTATTGGCTCCTTCATTGTACATCAGACCGTACAAATGCCCTTTCCTTTACCTGAAATTACGTTGAAAAACCTTGTTTTAAATTCAAATTGTTATATTTTTTTAGAGGGACAAAAAAAAGAAAAATAAACCATTTTATGAAAAAATTTCAATTCAAGATGATAAGTTTTAGTTGGAATTTTTTTTTTATAAGTCCTTAAGACTTTTCATGCGGATCCAAATCTCGAGATGCTACCCGCCCCACAATAACCAACAGAAATAAGATTCGTTCAGAAACAAATAAGTTTTAGTTGGATTTTGATGGTATATATTCTATTTGATTAGAAAATGAATTTAAAATAAATTTGGAAATTCATGTATTAAAATTATTACGGCTAAATTAACTTTAAAATGGATTACAAATTTTGAAAATATTTTAAAAGTTGATACATTAAAAATAATTTTCAATTTTATATTTAAAAATGATAAAATTTACAATGCTTATAATCCTTGGCAAAGCAAAAAGTTTTAAACTTTTTTGATTTTGGACTAGCAATTAAAGGTTATTTGATTAAAAGGATAAAATCATTCCCAATTTATAAAATTAATTGTCCTTTTTTTTTCACCTTAGAGTATGATTTAGATAGAAATAACTTTTTTTTCTTAAAAAAAAATTAAATAGATATGTAAATAATCAAAATATTGAAGGGCATTTCTGTAAAAATGGTTAAGAAAGGGAAAGATTAATTTTACAAAGAGAGATTTTTTCGTCCTTTCAATAGATTAATACAACAATTAAAAGGCAATTTTCCATTTATAGAAATAAAAATGAACGAGGGGTGAAGTTGTAATTTTGTAAAAATAAAAATGAATAAACTTTATAGTTATTTTGTTGAAGTGGAAGATCCACATTTAGGGCAGGGGATTGAGGTTTGAGTCAGTGATTGAAAATGGCGAAGTCACTGCAACGGCTATGGAGCCATGGTGGGAGTCTGCGTTCTGCTTTTGCTCCAATGTCAAGACCTTTCTCTGCTGATGCTTTGGTGGAAATCAAACCGGGCGAGATCGGCATGGTCTCTGGTATACCCGAAGAGCACCTTCGAAGGAGGGTATGCTTCTCATTTCTTATTCCTCTTCAATTCTTTTATGTGGCATGTTTGTTTGATTTTCCAATATACGCTGAAAGTAATGATCGATTCACGAGAATCACAATATATGATGGATCCAAGCAATTAGGCTTGTCATCTGGGGTTCCCTTTAGTTCTTGGTTGCTAATTATTCTAAGGAAGTGATTTAGGTTTCGATGTTGACGCTAATGCTTTAGTTCGTGAGGAATTAGGGGCTCATTTGGATTTAAGAACACTATGGCCATGATTGGTACAAGGAATTAAGATTGGTAATGGACATCTCATTCGTTTTCTCATACATTCCTATGTTTGGATAATGGGAATGAAATAAAAAGTGATTTCCGTAGGATCCCACTCATAAGTGGGATTTCAATTTATCTTCAAGATATCCGCATAGAAAATGACATATTATTTTGTCGCTATATTTCCATTAGGTTTTTATGATTAATTTTTATTTATTAAGTAAATATTATTATTCTAATCTGAAGCATCTTACTTGGTTTCCTCAATCGAGGTAAGGTAATTTGAGAAGCTATTGAAACTATTCCAAAGTTGATGATTTCGTTCTAGCTAGGGCAATAGCAGGGAAAGAGAGAAGTTTACGCTCTCCAACTAAGAAGCACTCACCTCCTAATAGAAGAGGTAACATAAGAATGACTAGCAGATGCGGACAATGTAAGCAGTTGATCAATTGAGACTACTTATAGTCCGCTAACTAGGAGAAAGAGAAGCACTAGAATGAGAAGATGTAACTTGATTCCCTGTGATTTACAACCACCCTCCCATTGGAACTCAAAGAGGATAAGAAGGGATTTGAAGCTTACAGTCCTAAATGTTGCATATCACATAGAGGTGTATGCTTTTAGCAACACGAATTCATTCAATTTTCAAGTTCCTATCTTTCCCCTTGTAAGATTGGGTTACTTTTTCATAATTTTTGAAACAATGTTGCCACCTTGTCAGAACATTTTAAAAACATAAAAATTAGTTGGATTTCTGTTATTACCATGCAATTTGCACAGAGGCCAATCCCTCTCACAATGAGTGTAATATGATCTATCAATCAATGAGTAAGAACTGTGATTTGTTGATACATAAGCTACGAGTTTTGAGTTTTGACCTAGTCATTTTTCTCCCTCTTACTATAAGAAAGTTTGAGTAGGAGCTGAGGATATGGTGCTGGGTCTTTAAATTTATGTTCAAAGATAAATGCTGCTACAAATGTATTTATCATTAATTTTACCAACTCTATGCACCCCAGTGACATTACACAGCTTTGACCAAATGGAGAATGCAGAAGTGAGAAGTGGTGGTGTCATTGCTGTTCCACGCTTGACTCTAGATCCTTTAATGGTCGTTGTGCTGCAATTGCACTCCAATGATGTCAATTTTAGAGTTTTTATGGCTTTAATAATTTACACTTTGTAGCTTATCTCATTGGTTTTTTTTACCCCTTAATTTAGGCATGTAAGTTACCTACTACTGTTTAATGCATTCACTTATTGTGATAATTTTATTGTGCATGCGATTCATTGTTAAGAATAATCCTTACTCGACTTACATGTATGGCAGGTTGTAATTTTCTCACCTGCTAGAACTGCAACTCAACAAGGATCAGGAAAAGTTGGGAGGTGGAAAATCAATTTTATGTCAACTCAAAAGTATGCTAAGTTGCTTTACTTTTCCTATTTTAAGAAGTTAGTAAAGGATTATCATTTTATTCATACAATCCATTCATTTATTCATTTCTTTTCTGCAGTATGGTTTGACTTTTTTTATTGTGGGTAGGCATTTACAGCATATGCTTTAACCTATGCTGTAAGACTGTGCACTATTCTCATTTTATTCCTAAATTGATACATATGGAACAATTGAATGGCAACCTCACCCTATGTACTGCATTCTTTTTATTTTATCTATGGCATGGTAGCTGTATGACATCTGTGATTATCTTAGACATATCTTTTTAAGCAGCTATTTTTTTAATTATCATGTCTGTCCCGGGAGTTTAGTAGTTCATTAAGGAACGACAGAAAAATAGTGAATGATGATGGATGGGTATTAGATGAGTAAACTTGATGGAGTGCTATTGATTCACCACCATTTGGTAGATCTTTTCCAACACACGTACTGCCTCTCAAAATGCTCTACCAATGGTTCTATACCCTAGATGATTTGAATGAAGCTCCCGGCAGTAAACCCAAGAAGGCGATAACGAACCCACTTTCCCCCAAGAATGGGTGATAACGAACCCACTTTGCCCCCAAGAATGGAGCCCCAAAGACACATTCTCTGCTAAAACTGTCTTGCTCTTATCTAAATTAACTTTTCGGTTTAAGCTGCTTTTAGAAACTGCACTTAATGTACAAGTGCCGCTCAAAAGAGTCATTGAAAAATAAGAATGTCATCAACAAATAGCGGGTGAGACATCTCCTCCCCTTTGCCACCTTTCTACCCACTCAAAAGCCCTTAATAGAACCACCATCCATGGCCCTTGAAAAGACACAATTCAAGACCTCTATCACCAAAACAAATAGATAGGGAGAGCATCGGTTTCCTTGGAAGAGTCCTTAAGATATATTATGATGGATTTTATCAAATTGTTCATCCTTTCTGTAGTTTGTTAATCAAAAGTGTGGTCTAAATTTATTGTGTACTATTAATTAACTCTCAAATTTAATTATGAATGTCTCAAACCTTGTAAATAATTCCTTAAAATTTGAAATTTTAATTAATTCCTCTAAATAATATAACGACAACATAGCTTAAAATGCATGGTTTTTATTGAGGAACAACCCAAATTTTTAGTGTAATTCTCTATTCTAGCCAATGGGATCTTGTTAGGGTTTTTCTAGAGTTCAAGGGGTTTGAGGTATGGAGTGGAGGCACATGGTTGGATTTTGAGGAGGGTAAAAGAAAAGGGCTTCATCTCGAGGCTTTAAGCGGGCAGAATAGTTAGGGAGGGAAGGGAAGTGCTTCATTTGTTATTTTGTTGACAACACCCAAATTTTTTGCTATACTAATCAAGAATAGTTAAAGGCATTCATGTGGTTTGAGACTATATCCAACTTAAAAATAAATGTGGAGAAAAGTAAACTAATATCAATAGGAGAATTGAAAATGTGGAAGAACTAGCTTTTGTGTTGGACTAAAAGTAGGGAACCTACCCACCACATACTTTGGCCTTCCTTTGAGATCTCCTCACAAATCAATAAGGGTGTGGGATGCAATGAAGGAGAGATTTCAGAGAAGGTTTGCTTTGTGAAAGAGGCAATACCTTTCGAAAAGAGGGAGACTTTCCTTGATCAAGAATATTGTCAAGTCTTCCAATTTATTTTATGTCTCTGTTCGCCATTTCAAGAAAGGTGAGCTTAAGACAAGAGAAGATCAAAAGGGATATCCTTTGGAGAGTGGGGGAGCTTGAGAAAAAGCTCAATTTGGTAAATTGGTCTATTGTCTATTTGAACAAAAAGAATGAAGATCTTGGCATAAGAAATCTTCACACTCTAAATTAGGCTCTCCTTGGAAATTTTAGAGTAGATGAAGGGGAATATTGTTTAAGGGTTGTGAGAGATAACCATGGGATGGGGTTGTGGAAGGCTATTAGAATCAAATGGGAGATCTTTAGAAGTAGATTTCACTTCATAGTGTGTAATGGTAAAAGTGTAAATTTTTTAAGAAAATAGTTGGTGCGGAGGAAGTTCTTTAGAAGAGTCCTTATTGGTGCTATTCTCTATAGCCATTCATTAAGACACTTGGTTAGTAGAGTGTGAGAGTAGGTTCAGGAGGGAGGCTAGTGGAACCTCTGCTTTCATAGGCAATTCCATGATTGGGAGTTGGAAGGAGTGGAAGCTTTTTATAGAGACTGGAAACATGCTCAATCAGAAGGGATGAGGATAGATTAAGTTGGAAAGAAACTAAATGTGACAAGTTCTTTGCCAAATCTTTCTACGCTTCCTTAGTCGGGGAAGAAATGAGTCTTTCCCTGCAAGCATGGTTTGGAACTCATGGGTACCAATGACGGTAGGTTTCTTTGCTTGGCAAGTTGTCTGAGAAAGGATTTTAACACTTGATTAGCTTAGAAGGAGAGGATGGATTTTTGTTGAATAGATGTTCATGTGCAAAAGGGAAGAGTCAACTAATCACAAGCTTCTTCATGCTGCCCAAGCAAGAATCTTGTGGCAATTGAATTTTTTCTCTTTTTGGAGTGGCCTGGGTTATGCATTCCTCAGTAAGAGAAAATCTCAAGTTGGCAGTTTTTTTTATAGGGAAGAAGCAAATGAAACCTTAGAGAGCGGCTCTTTTGTGTTTGTTTTGGGCATTATGGAAGAAAAAAAATAGGTCATTGGAACATACAAAACAGTCGGATCAAATGATCAAATCTTGCTTTATGTGTATGTTTTTTTTATTGGACTAGAATATACATAAATGGTTGTTCATTGACTATGATAGGCTTTGTAGATTGGTTGAGCTCCAAGTAAGGGGAAGGAGGTTGTTTTTTGATCTCTCGCCCTTTTTGCTTGCTTGTTGACGCTTCTTGTATTTATCATATGTACTTTGATGTGTCCTTTTTCAAGTGATTTTATTAAATCTTCTTGTTTTGCCTATCTATCCCTATCTCTTTCTCTCTCTCTCTCTCTCTTTCTCTCTATCCCTTCCTAAGAAATCTTCCTGTGCCCTTATAGTTTCTGTGCCCAAACTCATGACCGTAATTACATGATTGATTGTTTCTTATCACTGGCATACTACTGTAGGTGGGAAAATCCATTGATGGGCTGGACATCCACAGGGGACCCATACGCTAATGTTGGTGATGCTGGATTGGGTTTTGATAGTGAAGAAGCTGCTAAGGCATTTGCTGAGAAACATGGTTGGGAATATACGGTATGTGTTGGTTAGTTTTCTTATTTTCCTCCTGAGTTTAGTTTGCTCAAGAAATTCGGTCTGTTAATCCTGAGTATTCTTAGTCTTGATTGTTTGTCAGTTTATTTACTTTTTATGATGCAACAGCATTTTTAGGTAAATTTAATGTCTTGTATTTTATAGATTGTTAAGCTACAAATTAATCCAAAAGCCTAGGATTTTAGCCTTTGCGGTACTTTTTTAACTAGGCATCTCATGCAGGATGCCAAACTTCCATTTCTCCATTTACAATTTTTTTTTAACCTTTTCTTGATCTAAGTAAGAGTTTAATGCCTTTCAATTTTTAAATAATTTTTTCCACGAATAAATAAATAAGTTTTCTCACATGTTTATGTTGTAGTAGGTCATCATCGATTCGAGTTCTCAAACCATTAGATAAATGATCTTTTTTATTATTTAATGGTGAACATACCATTAGTGTTCCCCTCCTTGTTACTTCAATTTTTCTCACTATTGACCTCAATTTCTGTGCAGGTTAAGAAGCGCCAAACACCCTTATTGAAGGTTTGTTTCTTTCTCCATCTGCTATTTGCATGGCAGTGTCATTTCAGGGTTTTATTATTATTATTTGGCTTCACTCAGTGTAGTATTGATCATGAATCATGATAGACTTTCATTAATTTGAAATCAAGACAGTTGGCACTGGCTGATGTTTCTAGATAACTGTAACCAGCCTTGAACATCTCAGGAGGACCTGCAAACTCCTACAATTGCTAGCCACTTGTTCTAATAGTGGCTATCCTTATGTTTCTGGACTGCAACTTTCTTAGAAATAGGGGAGTACATAACGATTCATAGACTTTCATTAATTTGAAATCACGGCAGTTAGGCAACAGCTGATGTTTCCGGATAACCTTAACCAGCCCTGAACTTCTCAGAAGGACCTGCTAACTCTATGTTTATGGACTGCAACTTTCTTAGAAATTGGGGGGTTACATATGTTATTGGTTCATCTGTCAATTCATGGATGATGTGCATCATGAAGTCTTGTTGTGTTGACTGATAGGGCTCTATTCCTAACAACCCGAATGGAACAATTAGGGGGCATACTCTATTGATCTTCCACATCCTTGTGACCTTTTGGCATATGCCAATTTGTATTTTTATTTTTTCTCAGGAATAAGTTTTGCAGGTTGATATTTACAATTTCCTGTCCTCTGTGCTTATAGAGAATGCATAATTCAAAATGTTGAATTTTCATGAACCATGCATGTCTGTGGGGTGTCTAAACCACGCACTGTAAGACAAGTTTTCTATTGCCGGGTCTGTCTTTGCTGCCTCTTTAGCTTATCCACTCCACGGTTCAAGAATATATCCTGCATAGAGCCAAAGGACACGAATTAAATCCACAAAATGTGGGAGATGCACTGTCTGTTATCTGCTTGATTACTGTGATATCCAGCATAGCTCTTCAAATGTGTGACTGGTTTGTTCCTGTTACAGACTAAGGCATATGCAGACAACTTCAAGTGGAAGGGACCTCCCAAAACTGAGGAGTGATTTCATTTCTTCCTGTTCCCATTCATCAAGCACATATTATGGCAGAGGTTATGCAATTTGCCTTAAAGTTTTCTTTGTTCATTTTGGGGAGGAGGTTTTCTATTCCTTTCAAGAATATTACGAGTCCCCAAGGACTTCCCTTCATTATAATGAATAAATGGGACTGATGGGGTGAACCATGTTTTCCTCTCTCAATTATGATAAAATGACAGTTCATTTCAGTTGCACTATTGTGATGTTTGGCTACTCAATTCCTCTCTGGGTTTTTCTTTAAGGAACCTACATTTTCATTCTTCTGTCATACTTCGCTTTGCCTCTTCGCTTGGCTGTGTGCCTTGCTTAGAACTTAAATTGTTCATAATCACATTTGGGATAAGGTGCATATTCACTGTATTGCTAAGATTACCTGCAATTGCCCTGCCGCCGTACCAACTCTACTCAGCGGCTCTGCTCAATATAGAAAATTGAAAATCTGCTGTCCTACAATCACAGGGCTTGAATATTTGCTTCTGTGCTCAAGAAGGGTATAGAGACTGGTGTTTCTTCCAAGACAATTCCAATCTTTAGTCTCACAACTAATTGAAAAGTCGTACTATCCATGGAAAACAAATTTCTGGAATCCGCACTCCTTTATAATCTACATAAAATGACTACTTAATCTTATGATACTCCTTTTGCTTCACCATATGGACAGTAAATTCGAGTGCTACACGGATTGAATTGCAGATTCCAACACTTGCATTTACTGGGAGTAGCCCAGTTCAGATTTTTCCGAATGTTGGATTGTCCCTTATTTTTTGCATTGAAATTTAATTTCCTTTCTGTTGCATCCATAACAGTTACCAACCTAACCTACTAGAAATAAATACTGTATATGATTCCAGTAAAAAACTGACACTCCCCAATGAAAATAGAGTGCCTCCTCAAAGGCAGGACAAGATTATGTAACTACAAAAAAACATTTGGAAATGCCTCATAGCTTACATCCTCCTAGTAATTTAACAATAAGCTACCTTGTGATAAAGTTTAACGGTATTGCTTATTTGGATGGCTATGACCAAGGGAAAAAAGAAAAAATGAATGCACGAGTCAGTCCCAAAAACTCAAAACATGCTGCAGAGCCACCATGAAGAGAATACATGCAATCAATTCTGCTTCTTACATATGATATTTTCTAAGAAAAATTAATTGGGCTGTCTGTATCCCGTGTTCTAATTAAATGCCCTAGCAACAGAAATCCCACTCATGTCAGGTTGCAGCTTCTTGGTGTAATACTTAGATTTGCGAGACAGATTGATCTTTTTCCTCCTTTCCTCAGGTATTGATTCAATGGAGCATTCTGAGAAACCACGCCTCACAAACCTGTAAATGACATTTATAAACAGTAAGCAAGCATTAAATTAGTTAGGCTGACTATGAGCTATAAGTAATCAAAATAGTAAACATATCCCATCTCCACAAGGGGATGTCGGGTAGCACATGGAATTGAAATCTTTCCATTCTGTTTTCAGTTGCACCTGAATGCATAAATCCATCCATCCTTTGGAATGGAATTATCACAATTTATAATTGGAGCCACTTCAAACTAGAAACTAATTTAAAAGATAAAAACCAAATCTGGAAATAACCTCATTCCTTGAAATCATGAAATGATGATAAAAGATAAAAACTACTGTAGTACTCCATGACAATTTTGCAAAATGGGAAACGAAGGGCATAGCTTCTCATAGAAGTGAGCTCATTTGTGGAACCAAGAGAAAAGAAAGGATATAGCTTTTCAAAGAAGCAAGCCTTTGAATGAACATATATGTTGGTACAATCCCAGGCAATTCTAACTGTGAATGGAGCACACTCTAAATTAATTCCACAAGCACAAATCAACTCTTTTTAGGAATAAAAACTGGAGTATTCTACACAGGCTACATTGGCTAGAAAGTACCGGAGGTTGATCCAATAACTATTAATATATCACATCTTACATGTATGTAACCTATTGGAGGTGACATACATACCAATCTGCAGTACGGGTTGTAAGCAGGAAAAGCATCTCCAATCCCATGGAAGCTGACTTCTTCTCAACATAATCTGCAGTTATTCGATTCCAAACAGGTGATTACTTTTCAAAATCCAATTCAGTTAACTGAAAATACATTTACAATAATGAATTAATATCATCTTGTCCCATAAAACCATTTTGCACTTTTTCCAAATTTTAGAAAGCATAGTCTTAAAAAAATATTCTTAGCAATGCACTAGAAAGAAAAAGGCTATATGCAGTGAAGAGCTGCAGTGTTTCCAATGGTGCAGGCACAATTTAGCAGCCCATAAGCAAGTTCAGGGGGTACATGCTGCAGACAATAATCAGTAGAATACTTTGCTTGAAACGAGTTCAGGGCATAAGAGGTGTCCCCATAGTGTTGAGTTTCTCAAACTTTTCTATTTGGTTTAGTAATGAAACATTTAAAGCATGCAGGCTATATCCAGTGAGAAGAAACATAATCATTTAACTTTATCCACATTAACTTTTCTTTTTTTTCTTTTTTTTATCAGAAATGACATAAATATTATATAAATAATAGTAAAGGTACAAGAGAAGGATGAGAGGCCCTTCCCTCAAAATAAAGAATCTAATCAAAGTAAGAAGACACCCCTCTATACAAAACCATACACAAAGATAACCCCCAACTATCTCAAACTTTTGAATCATAAACCGCAAGCCAATTCAATTGTGTAACACTAAGAGGAACTCCTCTAAAAGCAATAGTACAAGAGGCCCATAGAGAGGAATAGAAGTGAAGTAAAACCCATAACATCCCTTCTGATCTCCCCTTATCTTAAAAAATCATAGCGTTTCTCTCTTGCCACACAATCCACAATAAGGTGAGGCAAGCAATTTGCCAAAATGTCTTGGCTCTGATTGAATGCCCTAAACCTCTAAAAGCAATAATCATCATGTCTCAAATACTCCTAGGTGGAACCCAATCCAACCTTGCTAGATTGAAGAGCTTGTACCATAGCCCAATAGTTAATGGGCAATGTAGAAAAAGGTGGTCAATTGATTCTCCATTTCCTTTGCATAAAACGCACCACTCAGGACGAAGGGATTTGTCATTGGTGTTTACCTTCCTATGTGCTACTAACCAAGCAAGGGCCTTAACCTTTGAAGGGGCTTTTGATCTCCCTAAAAACTTGGCCAAAAGGAATAAGACGAGATTTGAGAAATTAGACAAGACCAAAAAAAAAAAAGATTTAACAGTAAACAAGCCTGAGGAGGACATAGACCAAGTTTTTAAATTTGCCACAGAAGAAGATAAATGCATTGAACTAAGGGAGGACATGAGTCTTTGAAAGAGTTGAATTTCTACATCAGTGAGATTGTGGCAAAAGTTAAAATTCCAAGAAAGCGGATAAGAATTGTCAAAGACAACTGAAACGGTGAGGTTTTTCATATAAATAACTCTATAAAGACCAGGGAAATGTAAACACAAAGGTTGTTACGAAAGATCTTCCCAAAAACGGATTCTCTACCCATTCCCCACCACAAGACGGATATATGGGGAGAAATCCTAAAAAAACTTGTGCAATAGCCTTCCAAGTACATCTTTGTGACCATCTAACCATCATGTTGACATCTCATCCATTAGGATATGTCTTATAAATACTTGCAATAACCTGATGCCAAAGACCACTACTTTCCCTAGAGAACCTCCA
Organism: Vitis riparia; assembly: GCF_004353265.1. NCBI lineage: Eukaryota > Viridiplantae > Streptophyta > Magnoliopsida > Vitales > Vitaceae > Vitis > Vitis riparia. Next base: position 5,516,182 of record NC_048437.1, read on the forward strand.
TAGCCACTTCCTTAAAAGAGCATGATTTCTCAAGGAAGTCATCCCAAATCTCAAACCTCCCAACTCCTTTGGCCTACAAATAACATCCCAATTCAAGGAAGTCTTCACATTAACTTATCTATTATCCTCTAAGTTCTAATGAAAATAAGAACATAGATTTCTTTGGATGAAAATCTAAAGTGTAGCCTTGTCTAGTACTTAAATATGTTACAAAGATGAGAATATGATTTGTTCCTTCCTACAAACATTTGCTCTAAGGAAGGACCTTCAGAATTCATGCTACATCCTTGTACTTCTGGTTTAATAGAATTCAAAAAGAGGGAAAAATACTTCTTTCAAATTCTATTCAGCTAATATAAGTGTTGTCAAAAGCAAAAAGCAATGTCTAGGTGATAGGACTCCTCTTACCATACGGCGAAAGATGAAAAATAAGGCAATAACCTGACTATAGTAAGGCAATAAAGAAAATACATATATTTACCCATTTGATACTAAAACCAATATAAGCATCGTCTTAAAAAAATCAACACTATTAGTTTTTCATCCCTCATGGTGTCTTATAAGAAACATCATATTAATTAGATAAATTCATCTTTGTTCAATGCATATTCTAATTTTCCAAACATTCAAAAATTAGAGTAAAAAACAAAATAAGAGAGTAAACATCCTAGAGAGCTTGAGGCATCCTCATCATAGTCATATTTGCGAAACCAAGGTTTGGTTAATCTCAATTTTGATGATAACAAAATAAAGTTTAGAATTGATGTTTCATCTTGAGTGTGACTAAGTAAGATGATTTCCAATTACAACGACTAAGTAAGATGAAAAATAAGGCAATAACCTGACTATAGTAAGGCAATAAAGAAAATACATATATTTACCCATTCGATACTAAAACCAATATAAGCATCGTCTTAAAAAATCAACACTATTAGCTTTTCATCCCTCATGGTGTCTTATAAGAAACATCATACTAATTAGATAAATTCATCTTTGTTCAAATGCATGTTTTAATTTTCCAAACATTCAAAAATTAGAATAAAAAACAAAATAAGAGAGTGAACATCCTAGAGAGCTTGAGGCATCCTCATCATAGTCATATTTGCGAAACCAAGGTTTGGTTAATCTCAATTTTGATGATAACAAAATAAAGTTTAGAATTGATGTTTCATCTTGAGTGTGACTAAGTAAGATGAAAAATAAGGCAATAACCTGACTATAGTAAGGCAATAAAGAAAATACATATATTTACCCATTCGATACTAAAACCAATATAAGCATCGTCTTAAAAAATCAACACTATTAGCTTTTCATCCCTCATGGTGTCTTATAAGAAACATCATATTAATTAGATAAATTCATCTTTGTTCAAATGCATGTTTTAATTTTCCAAACATTCAAAAATTAGAATAAAAAACAAAATAAGAGAGTGAACATCCTAGAGAGCTTGAGGCATCCTCATCATAGTCATATTTGCGAAACCAAGGTTTGGTTAATCTCAATTTTGATGATAACAAAATAAAGTTTAGAATTGATGTTTCATCTTGAGTGTGACTAAGTAAGATGATTTCCAATTACAACGACAAATCAAGTCAAAGAAAAATGAAGAAGAATAAGACCTCAAAGAGAAGAGCTTTTGAGACTTTGTCTAGGATCTCTTTATAAGGTTGTTGGTGCATTAAGATCATAAATCTTACTTTCATTCATGCACCTAAAATCATCCAAAAGTTGAATTACTTTAAAATCTTTTATATTTGGATGATTTCATGTTTTCAATTAAAACCTCAAGTCAAATTCTTTCTAATCTTCTCTGAAGGGTTGCACAAGTTTATTAAGGTTTCAGACCTCAAAATCGGATTGTTTAAGCACTTCACACTGCAAACTGACAAGGAGCCAGGGAACCGATTGAGCCTATTGGGCTCGACCGATCGAGGTGCATTTTGCACCATCTATTTTCCAGTAGCTAGTGCTCAGCCAATTGAGCTTTTGGCTCGTCCAATTGAGGTCTAGTTAAGGACCAATCAAGGGTGGATTAAGCCTTAGAAAGCCCAAAGGTTACCTGCAGAGTATTTATTTCCCAACAACAGTGAACCGATTGAACTAGTTGTTCGACCAACCAACCCCTTAACTTGCCTAACGGCTAGTTTAGGCTTCCAAACCCTATAAAAAGGCTCCAATTTTTATTGTTTTAAATAAAAAGAATTCTAAATCTTTTATGAACATTATTGAGCCTTAGGCAAGCAACTTGTTTCCAAACTTGCATATCCATTAGTACACCTCAATCCTAGTGTATCTTGTATCTATTTGAGCTTAAACTTGTATGAGGATTTTTTAAGTTTAATTTTATATCTTTCTTGTAACCTTTGTGAGCTAAACTCGAGTGTGGGTATCACTTAGTGTTTGCTAAGTGTAGGGTATCACTTGGGAAGTTCACGAGTGACGCATTTCTTGAGGAATTTTGTAGTGCTCATTGGAGCTGATGAATCTAATAGTAAAACTTGAAGGCTTGTGTTGGAAGCCTTGATATAGTGAAACATCAAGCTTGGGATTGAAGTTAGAAGAGAGTGAATGTAAGCCTCTCTTTCCTACTCTCTTTATTTTATATGAAATTGTTTTTTCATTATATTTATTACATATTTGCATATAATTGTATTTTGCATTCATATATTTTAAATTTGCAAAAAGATAACATCACCCTATTCACCCCTATTGTTGGGTGATTACCTTAAATTGACATAGCTAAAATCCTAACAATATTGAAATTAAAATTATCATTACTTCCATCAAAACTAGATTGATAGCCCTCCATCTCATTATCATTGTGATTGATAATATAATATTTAATCTTATACTCTATTTAATCTAATATTAGGTAGAATTAAATTACAATCTTAAGTATGTTTAATCTTAACTTGTCAAAGGTGACCGCTTAGGCATCACATCTTTGAAGTCGCCTTGCCTGGTTCTTAAGAGAACTTTTATCTACCTTGCCTTGCCCAGTGGCCTAGGCAACCCAAGTGATCACCTTTGAAAACACCAACTTATATTAAACAATTTTCACAGTTTTACATCTTGAATGCATATATATCCTAGGTCAATCAGTCAAACCACCATAAGCCTTACTAGAACTCATTCTGAGTCCAGCTTTTTTTTTATATATACTTTTTTTCACTTATGTAAAGTATATAAATAAAAATGCTCCATTGTTTCTTAACTTTGTAAATTAATATAACAAGCTCCATAAGTTTTTCATTTATGCCCTCCCCAACATTCCTTGCAGTTCTTTTGCAAAAATTTTCCGACACCCAAGAAAATTTAATCAAATTAAATGGATGCAATCATCCTAGTGTTGTTATAGTGACTTAATCCCTGTTTAGCTCTATTCATAGTTGATCTAACAAGTTTGTTCATTGGATTGAGGATTCACATTCTTTGCAAAAACCAACCCACACATGCCACATTCCTATTGCAAGAAGTGATTGCATCATCAAGAGAGCAGTGGTGGTTGACATGTTAACACAATTGGTTTTTCTTCCAGGAGGTTCAATCTATTATTGTTGGGAAACATAGCCACAACTGATACCTATTGAAATTAGTTTCTTCTGATCTAAATCTCTATATATACTTTGCATAAAAAAGAAACAAACTTAAATTAACAGGGGGGAGAGATCTAGCAGGAGAGGAGCAGAACAAATGGAAAAAATATAAGAAAAAAAAATGCAAAATACTAGCTGCGTGGAATAGCAGAGAGAGAAATATAAAGCACCAGTCCATATAAATTCTTTGGCAGGCAAAAGGGAAAATCTAAGTTCTGTTTTTTTATTCAACTACGTATATCAATAAAGTTTACACATTCAAATATAAGGAGAAAAACATGCACTCTTTTTTAAGGCATACCTAACTTATTCAAGCTTCTAAAGAGTTTTCAATAAGAGAGATATCGCTAACTAGTTGCATTCTATCTCTTTCATTTTCAACCACAACTGTTTTTTTGGATAGACAATGGACTATACTATAATGAACTTGTTTCATGTACCAAATTTCTTAGAAATTGCTGCACAAACGCAGTACTACAAAAATATTCACATATCATACCAAGTAATTTGTCTCCCTGTCCTTGTCCACGGCATTCTGAAGAAACAGCAATGGCAGCAACCTCTCCACACTTTTCTTTAAAGTAAGGGAAGAGAGCAGCACAAGCAATGATATGACCTTCTCTCTCAACAACAATGAATGATTCCAATGTATTAAGTATCTAAGAACACAAACAAAGTCACATATACAACAGTTTATTAACTCGGCTGTGAAAAAGACAATGCCAAAGCACTGGCAGTATAAGACCAGTTTAGTGTAACAGAGGAAAACTAACAAGCATTTCACAAATAATAGAGCTCAATGCATGTCTGAATAAAAATAGAAACAGCAGTGCAGACCTCTTCATCAGTCCTCCGGATCAATGTGCCTGATTCTTCTAAAGGTTGGATTAATTGTTTTATTCCAGGGAGATCTGTCACCCTAGCCATCCGGGTTCCTTCATAAACATCGCTGAAAAGAGTAGAGTGAAATTTTATTGACCAAGTTCATAATAAAGTGGATAAAATATAAAACATGAATCAATGTCAGCAACATCACCACATTAATCTAATAATTTTCTTTTTTGGGGTTTTAGGGATAGCCAGCTACATATGTTTGGTTTCACCATTTCCCTCCATTTAGAATTATTAACTTTTGGCAAAGTTGATTATCTATATCTGGGTAAGTATTGTTCAACATAGTCAACCTCCTAGAACTATATAAATCCATGTGGCAGCTTTACATATTAATCTTACTCTCTTAAAAATCATTTTAAATCTATTCAGAATAACAACATGCTCCCCCAGGTTCACATTGACGAATTAATTAAGTTCTATAACTAGTTCATCCAACTCTATGGAGAACACTCTGATATTAACAAGAAACCCAGTAGTTTACTGCAGTTATCATACATCTAAATAAATTTAAACATAAAAAATAAATAAATAATAATAAAAATAAAAATAAAAAGCAATGAACCAAGTGCCATTCTCAAATCTTGCAATTGATTATGAAACTGATCAGTGCTTCAATATCAGAAAGAGGTGTGCCTGAGAGTTTAAATCCATCATTGAACATATAGATTGGGATATGCTGAATTGATAAACTATATCAAGGGGAAAAAGTTGCAAAAAAGGGAAGTGGTAAGAAAGTTCTATCATAAGGAAAGCCCACCAAACATTCTTTAACACTGAACATTTTTTTCCTCCAAGTTCTACTGACTAGGCTTAGAATGTAATTTGAGATAGTCTCTATTTAAAGCCCAAAAAGAACCCACTAGTTAAAATTATGTGCCCACCCGACAACCTAAAGCTAAAAGACATGCTTATACAAAAACTGCAGGATAGATGATTTGTATTTCCTGTTTATTATTTTGCATACAACAATCCTGTGGGCAGGGTGTGAACTTCATTCCTTCCAACAAGATCCAATGCAGGACAACTAACAAACTTGCACCAGCTAACACAACTAAGTTATTTCAATAACGTAAAAGTCAATGTTGTTTTTACTGTTACAAAACATCATTTTTCTTTCACGTATGTTTCTTGCTAACAACCTGTACACTAAGAATTTTCTTCCCTCTTTAAAAGCATCTGTGCACCTTGGTTCATCATGTGCAAATATTTAAATTCTTTATAAATAATAAAAAAATTTGAAATTTTGGTGATCAGAAAATTGAAATGAAGTATATCTATCACAGTTAGAATGGAGTAATTAAACCCATAACACATTCCCAACCCAAGTTGAGAACCAGAAGGTTGAAATCCATTTCTCCCAATACCTTGATGGCTATTGTTATTGTACCATTCTCATCTCAGTAAAGGCAGATCAGGGAAAGTTAGGTAATAATCTGACTCGTAGCCATCATCAGTCACCATATATTGAATCAACATGTAGACATTATAAATCACATTGTTGCATACCTAGCCACCATTGTCCCCATTCCATCTCTTTGAAACAATTCCAATAATAGAACTCCACCAATAGTGCCATCTAATAAATGAACTCGTTGAACACCTCCCTGACAGAAAGCAAAAAATATGGTTGGAAGAGTGATTGAAGCTCTAAACAGCATTAAAAAAATTGCAGTTCAAATTATTCAGGACATCATTTGAAAAACTTCATAATTAAGATCAAGCCATGTCAAGGCACTTAGAATACTGATAGTGTTTGTGCAACAAATTCATAGTATTTGGGCACCTTCTGATATAACCAACTTGATTATTACAGCCATTTAGTAGTTGAAAATATGCAATACGAAAACAGAAAGAACAGGCGCTGCTTTGAAGTCCAACGATTTACAGTCATCAAAGAAAGGCATAAATTGAACAAAATTTTACATAAGACAGCAAGTGTATTTCTGATCTTCATCCTTTCACTGAACCAAACTGTAATTCTACAACACTTGACTCATTTAAATCAACATTGATTATGAAATTATACCTTATCACCAACCTCAGCAGTACAAAGCTTATTTCTAACTAGATCTTAAGATCATCATGCCTATGCAATGATAAAGGCTGAAGAGAAAGAGCACAATTTTCAATAAAAAGAAGGCTCTAATCTTGTATATCTTGAGAATCTTCTACCAGACTAACATAAACACAGATCATAAGAAAAGGTAGCAAGAGACAATTAACAAGAGACATCCCTTTAAACAAATATAAGAATTGGCACCTTCCACCTAATTTAAATGCTCCAACAAATTGCAAATAGAATGTAAACTCAGAGCACTATAAATCAGTAAACAAAAAAAGGGATTCCTCATTGATCATTACTACTCATTTTCAGATCATATGTTGCAGCCCATTCTAATGGAAACCAAACAAATGACTAACTAAAGTAGCAATTGCTCTTACAACTAAACAACAACAAAATGGAGGGGACAATAAAAGATAACCTTTTATGTATGTAAATGGATATCTGGTAAAGTTGATACAAATAAAAGAGAATATCTGTTGATAATAGACTCACTCTGCAAACAAATGCTGCAGCAGCCAATTCTGAAAGGAAACCATTTAATCGACTGAGCCGCTCTTGACCTCCAATAGCAAAACCCTGCTCACCAGACCATAGTCCATTCCCATTGTCAAAACCAACACCATTCTGAAATGTGGCACTATACATTTCACTAGAACCCTTCCCATTCTGTGGAGAAGTCAAAGCTCCATTAGAATCACTATGCTCAAAATAAGCAAGATCTTCTTCACCAACAGCTTTATAAGCAAGATCTTCTTCATCAACAGCTTTCACATAATTAGCAGCTATTTCACTCTGCTTAGCTCGTTTACGAATCAAGGTGTCAGCATCTTGAAGAGTTAAAAAACGAATAAGGCGCTCATTCTCATCCAGAATTGGACCGTCTATAACGCAAATAAGTTTTTCAGCTCCAATAGCCAAGGCACAGGCTGTGGCAACTTCATATGTGCTGCAATTTATAAAAGCACAAAACATTAGTTTTGAAGCTTTAAGCACTCACAAAAATTCCCACTTGAAATTCAAACCAAAACCCTTTCACTCTCAGGTGCAGTTGGGGGGACAAGGAAAATGAACTCAACATAATGTAATGTCAAAATACAACATGACACGAGCATTGAAGGATCAAGTAGACACGAAACTATTACACTTGGAAAGAGGTGTTACATAAGCTCAAAACTCTCTCCATCCTTCCCAACTGTAATGTGAATATAGCCTATGTATCTCTTCATCCTTCACATATGGCCCTTACCCACACATGAAAATGCAGATAACCAGCATAGACAAATAAACGAATAAACAAATAGACAAAGGTTTGAAAGCAGGACCTCTAAGAACCAAAATTTTTAAGGCATGTTAAACAATCACAAGCCCTAAAAAGGTTTAAACTGTGTAGGGGAAGGACTAATAATGCACATCAAGCTAAGAAATAGGACAAAAAGTAATGTGGATAGAAGTGGCATGAAGCAAATTGCAATAGTGAGAAGAACGATGAATCAACCAAGACCAAGGAATGAAAAGCCCATAGACAATGTCTAAATGGTCATACAAAAGAGGAGTGGTCTATAAGTTACAGAGGACCAAAGCAACACTCCATCATCCATAGAAAACATTAACAATCAGATCAGACAAAGCCAAACTAAAGGATACCTAATAAAAGCTACATAGCATACTTGCAATTTAAAACTTCTCCAGAACTGGAATAGCCCAGATTGCTTAGTATGACTATACAACTGGCATCAAGCCTTTCACGTATGCGAGAAACATCTACTCTCTTCACTAAACCTGTTGCTCCATAATCAATGCCTTCCACAACCCCTCTTCTCTGCCAACAAGTTAACAGAACCAGTTAAACTTGCAGTTGAAATTTTCAATACCATGCCTGAAAACGATAAGCATTATCATTGAACAAAACAACCCTACCTTAGCTGCAAGAAAGTTACCACTAGCAACACTGACACCAACATCATGCCAGCGACTATTACCACCATGACGACGAATGCTACATATGGAGGGTCCAGGAGAAAGCATAGCTTCTATCATTATACGAATTCTCCCAGCTGCTTCCATTGCTGCCTCCAGAGAAGCAGAGTCGGTAATTCTGTATTGACCAACATACTTGGGCTCACTTCCTGCAAGAAGAATATATCAGGTTAATTGCTATCCAAAGCACTCCGATCAGCTGGAAAATGCCATCTTGAGAAACATATATAAGAATTTAGCAATGACAAAAAGTGGTAAAAAAAAAAGGTTCCAATTACCTCTCTCAGCCAAAAGCTTGTCAATCTGCACATGGGTCCCAGGAACGAGAACAAATCTAATTCCCAGGCCATGAAGGAGAGAGATATCCTGCAAACAAATGTCTTCAAGCTGGTAAACAAAATTTAAGCTTGAAATGTAGGGGAATTAAGTTTAAAATGTAATCCTAAAGGAAAAAACAACAGAGAGACAAGCAGTAATAGCTCAAAAGCTCTTCGTATCCTCCAAAAATAGTGAAGGGAAACAAAAGTCCCAAAAAGAAAAGGAAAGCGTAAGAATGGAATCTGTTTTTGTGCATTTTCCTTCCCGAATAAAATTTTTAACAACAGCTGTACAGTCATTAAAAATAAATTATCAGAGATTTATTTAAACAGTTCTCTAAAACGTTTTAGAATTAAATCACAATCAACATCTTGAACCGTCAACTCCACGACAATTCCTGCTCTTTAAACAAATGGGGGATAGGCAACAATCTCCTTTCACCAATAAGCATGTTATGATTCCTTAGTTCCCAACATACAAAAGAAAAGCATATCTGAATATTGAGTATCGCCTCTCCGAACCAACTCTCCAAATCGCTTTTGTGAAACTAAATAACAGTTTACTCATCCAAACTAAATTAACAGGGAAAAAAATTCACGGGAAACGTGCCTTCAGTATGGGTTCCAAGTAGGGACTGGCGACGATTTCACCAGAAATAATGACAACAAACGTCCCGCCCCTATGCGCGCGAAAATACGGCCACGCCTCCCGAAACCACCGCACAAACTGCTCATTCTTTTCAGGAACACTTTCTTCGCCGCCACCATCATTCTCAGCTTCGCCTAAAACATTGCATTTCACCGAAGCTCTCTCCTGCCCCGAACATAACACTTTCATTGATCCAAACCTTCGAGAACCACGGCCAGAACTCCAAACACAGTGTTGAATCGGCTGCCATTTGTGGCGAAGAGGAACGTTAAGATGGCAATTTTGCAGAGAAATCCAAGAGGCTGAACAAGAAGCTACCGCGGCCATGGAGAGGAGAAAAAAGATAGGGAAGAAACCCTAATTTCTACCAGGCAAAAAAGAAAATATATATATCAAGAAGCCGCCATTGTCGAGCGGGCAATTGCGAAATGGACCATTCCCGTTGAGGCGTCGACCCACGGCTCAAAAAGGCGATGCAATTGCAATCATGCTAATAATTAATAAATCCAGTGTTGCGAGATTTTCATTCCACTGACGTGGCGTATTTTGCATCCTTGTCTCAGCATCGACCGTTCGTTTTCATCGGTTAATCTTGAACGCACAACATATTTCACTAAAATATTCCATATGCTTTGAACATATTCCATATTACTATCATTTACTCCCTACCTATTATTCCCAGTTTGAAACAAAATTCTGCTGGCCCAGATATGATTTTAAAATTCAAGCTAGCTTTAGGAATTACGATGCTCGTTCCAGAAATTTCGAGTTGGTCGAGAAGCTGGGGGACGGACTATTTCTTTTGACCAATCATGCCAAATATAAGAGTGACGCATATGGCAACTTCTTTACTATGGGTTTATTTAGTGTTTGAACTTCATCATTAAGGGTTTATTTAGTCGAGTGCTTTCTTCCAAAAGAAAAACAAGAGCGTCGTTATCATCAGAGATTGGTTAGTTTCACAGTTCAAAGCAATGGGGGAGAAAGAAACCTTGAGAATGGAATGGAAGCCAGGACTCTGGATAACTTCCCCGGAAATCACCACAACAAATGTACTCCCTCTGTGAGCATGAAGATAGGGATGAGCTCCGCGCACCCACGTCACGTACTCCTCGTTTTGCTTTGAAATTTTGCATCCCCGGTATCCACCATTTCTCGCCTCGGACTCCCAATTGCAGCCCCTCACCACCAAATATTTTCTCTTCGTTGTTCCCGTTTTCGACTGTGAACGAACCCTTCTGGTGCAAGGAAGCCATGTCTCAGATGTCGTTTCTCCATGGTTTTGCAGGTAAGTCCATAGCCTTGATGTGGAAGAAGCCATGATTGTCAACCAAAGAGTCAAAGACGGAAGGAAATAGAACGTGGCGAAACGCTGCAGTTTCGAGATGGATGGACGATGTGGAAAAGACAGGAATATAGAGTCATAGAGAGCAGGTTGTGGGCCACATTTACAAGGGTAGACACTGAAAATTCAGTTTATCACTGTGACCCCTTTGATTGAGGCTGTATCCGACCTGCTTTCCGGGAAAATTAATCGGGAGGTTGAACCGTACAATCAAACAAGTGGAATCCTCAACACTTTTTACCATCGGGGCAAACGTAATATGCTAAGCCTCCTAGCGAACGTTCTGACAAACAAGGAAAATTTTTAGTCGTAAATACCTCTCCATATATTAAGCTAATCGACGTGTAGACTTTCCATAAAAATAAGACTTCTTAAAGTTTCTCCAATGTCACATAAAAAGTTCGGGATGACATCAAAACACGTTTTTCTGGAAAGGATGAGTTGTTTAATCTCAACCGTGTTAACCAAAATATGGAAACTTTCGTTGTTTAATTAGCTTCCCATGTCTGCAAGTCATAATATCAAGCTAATTGATGAGGAGATGACCAGGTTTTTGATTGATGGGGCCAAAATTTGGGTTAGGACTTAGGAGATGATCATTTGTGGGTTTTTGGATAATATAGATGATCCCAACTTCTTTTGTGATCACATTCATAGTTATCGGATTAGATCATTGTCTATTTTTGTAACAGTCCTCCATAGATCATTGTCTACTTTTGTAACAGTCCTCCAAATGATCGTGACTTGAAAATTGGAGTAGAATTTTTTTGTAAAGATCGTAATCATATTGAAGAAGAAAAGTGGGCAAACAATAAAGAATAACTCACAAAAACAAAAAATAATATTCACTCCAATCAAAAGTTTAATATATTATTGTTAAATTAAGTTAAAAGATTATAAATATTCAGGGGTTAAACTTACCTCTGAAGCCTATTTACGGAAGATAATGTAATTCTAAAATCTAAATATCCCATTGCAAACCATTGAACAAAAGTTGTGAATAAATGTATTTGATCAAAAAGTGTGAATCAACGTAAATAGAAAAGGTGAAAACAAATATGAGCAACTTCAAGGTGGAAACTAATATTGATAATAAAACTTTTATTTCAATTTTAACACCGTCCCTTGTTTGAGGCTCTTATATTAAAATGTATAGAACCTAATTATTATCTTAAGAGTGATCACCCTTATAGATTCATTCTAAGCAAAAACATTACGTGGATTGACCTTCATCGTAAAATTGATGTGAAATAGTGAGAATGGTGGTAAAATAAATCTCAAATATAATAATAATAATAATGATAATAATAAATATGTAAAATGAAGATAAATAATTATGTGCAGGAGTCTAGTTTTCACTTGATGTTAATGACATAACAAGTAAAAAATATATTTAAAAAAAATATTTATATGACTCATTAAAAAATACATATATTTCAAATTATTTTTAAATAAATTAATATAATATTGATTTAAAAATTTTAAGGTTCTTTTTTTCCATATAATTTCTTATTAATGAATCGAAACCTATTTTTCCTTTTTTATTTTACTTTAGAGAAAATCTTTCATGACTTAAGTGAACATAACTCTTACATTAAGAGTGAACCATTATATTCTTACACTTTTATTTTTTGTATTTATTTATTGTTGCTTTCAAAAATAGGATTAAGATGTTCCACTTTTCCCTTTCTATTTTATTTTAGTGAAAATTTTCCATGACCGTAAGTGAATGTAAGTCTCCTATTAGAAGTGAACCATTATAAATTATATATATTCTTATACTTTATTTTTTTTGTCTTTATTTATTGTCGCTTTCAAAAATAGGATTAAGGTGTTTTCGCCTTTAGTGTCTTATCACATTTAAATTATCTTTAGCAGATGAAGGGAGACAAATGTTAGTGTCCACATGGATTCAAAATCCTTGAAAACACTTTCAAAAAATCAAAACGACAAATGTAATGCCCCAAACCCAATCTAGGGGTAAAATCATAATTTAAAAATTATTAATTAATTAAAGTAATTTAATAAGGGTAAAAAGGTCTTTTCGTATTTAAAACCCCTATATATAAATTATATATTTCATATATTCTCTATTCAGAAAACCCTTTTACACGAAGAACAGAAAAATCAGAGAGCATAAGATTGAAGGTTTGAAGGTTTAGGATTTGAAGATCAATTTTTCATGTAAGATTTTTAATCTTTAAATTAATATTTTAATTTTTGTTAATTAGTTTTAAACACTTTATATATTCTTTGGAATATCTCAATTTTGATTAGAGTTCGTTTAATTAATTTATAGGTCAAAAAGATTAAAAAATTTATGAACATAGTTTGATTTATTAATAGAGATCAATAAATTTTGATTATTCAAATGAATAGATTTAGATTAAAAAAAAATTATATAGTTTTGGATGTGAAAATTACATAAAATTGTGAGTATGAAGGTTAAAAGTTTTGACTTTAGAGAAAAAAAAAATGATAAAAGAAACGTAGAAAGGGTTTGACATGTTGAAAAAAAAATGGGGTATTTGTTAAGTTTCGGTAGGAGATTTAAATAATAATAATAATAATAGTTTAATGCAAATAAATATTCTTAAAAGATTTATTTTAGATAAGTTATAAAAAATGAAATAAATTATTGTTTAGGAAGTTGAAAATAATATTGGATGGTAATAATATTAATATGAGAAATTAATTAGGATCTCTAATACTAAATAAAATATTTTTAAGATTTTCAAATTTATATGTTTTGATAAATAATTAATAATCAATATTGTGTATGATGTTATGTTATGTGAAGAATAAATTCTTCAGAGTTAAATACTTCAATATTTTGAGTGCTTCTTCAAGGTAAGGGAAATTAATGCAGATTTTTACGGAATAAAATAATTTCTTTTTTATATTGTATTTTGAAAAGTGTAAAAATATTATTTTTATCTTTTTGCATGAATCAAATATGTGTTTTGTATGAAAAGTATATTTGAGAATCTTCTTTTTTATTTATGAAAAGTGAAAATTTTTTGAGATATGATATTTTGTTTTACAAGTTTGAATTAATGAAATAAAGTGTTTGACTCTGGTTCCTATGACCCTAGTCAACGGGTTATAATTGTTGACATTTCTATTGCTTTAATCAACGGGTTATAATAGTTGATATTATATGACCCTAATCAACGAGTTATAATAGTTGATCTTATAACCATAGTCAACGGATTATAATAGTTGACCTTATGGCCCCTAGTCAACGGGTTATAATTGTTGACTTTTGTTTTGTTCACCTTAAATAGAACAAATTTGAAACTAACCACTTATTTGTGAAGTCCCACCTAATTGGGCACCATTTGTTATTTGATAACTAGAGTAAAAATATTTTGAATGTATTTGATTTGGTTTTGATGAGAAATTGCTTTGGAATGAATACGAGAAGGTTTTGTTGACAAGTTTGAATATATTAGTATTTCGACTTAAGAGTTTTTTTTTTATGAAAATAAGTATATGTTGTAGTTCCTATTTGCAAATATAATTGAAAATGTTTGATCCATGAAACTGCATTGATGTTCTTTATCGAGCTTTAAGCTCATGCCCATTCGTTGATAATTTTTCAGATACTTTCAATTCAGGCGAGGAGTGTAGCTAGGCTTAGGAATGTTTCTTTGTTAGGATTTTAGTTCAAACTTTATGTTTGGACATTGTTTAGATGTTAAAATTTATTTACCGTTTAAATTATTTGAATTTGGAGTTATTTGAACAATAACATTCCGATTGATGTGTTAGTTTTTTTAAAGTTGATACTTGAAGATTTTAGAATTTTGTCCTACTACTCCGAATAAGAATTTGGTAATTGGTAAATTTCTAGTTACAATATGAATGTTTGTGTCGTTTCCACTTTGAGCCTTTGGGCTTGAGGTGTGAAATGACCGTCATGCCATTGGAGTGGGTTTTGGGGCGTGACAACAAATAAGGAATCACACCATGGAATGTGACATTTTTTTAATTTTGTAAGAAGAAAACGCAACAATAAATATTAAAATTAATTTCATTTATTTTTCTTAATGTTTTAGATAAATATACTTAACTTTTGTGATTTAAAATTTTATCAAATATATTATCTATGATTTTTATTTTGTAAGAATCTGCATCAAACCATATAAATATTGTCTGCTCTAAACCCGAAGTGACTTTCATGATTTTAAAACCCTCTACATGGTTAAGAGAAATCTCTACATATAAAGCGTCATAAACTTTCTCATTTATCTAACGTGAGATGTTTGTTTTTTTTTTAACTTAATTTTAAATAAAACTTTAATGTTAAATAGTATTAAGTATTAGAATGTTTGTATTTTTTAATATTTTATTTTTATTAAACATTAAAAAGTAAAAGAAAACCATCAAGTTACTTTGTCCATTTAAAAAATAATAATAATTTTTTCTATTAAGTAAAAAGTTTATAATATATACTACCTATAAAAGTATGAGTTCTTTTTATTTTTTTATTTCTATAAATACTTTTATCAATGCTAATAATTTAGTTGAATTTTAATTACTTTACGTAACAGAAATCATTCATTAAATTATCACCGAGAACCTAAAAGGTAATTAAAAATTTTTAATTTAAAGTTTTAATTACTTGACTTATCATCAAGAACCTAAAAAGTAATTAAAAAAATTTTAATTACCTAACTTAACGAAAATTTATATGTTCATAACTTCATTTTGATTTTATATTCAAATTCAATACTTTATCTTAATTTTACACTCAAATTTAATTTTGAAACTACATTGAATAAACTATAAAGGAAAATGTTAGGCCCTGATTAGGAAATGTTTTCAAAAACGGTTTTATGTTTTTTTTTTTTAAAAAAAAAACACGTTTAACAACCAGAAACCGTTTTATGTTTTTTTGTTTTCATAAACACTCTAAATGATCCCAACTTCTTTTGTGATCACATTCATAGTTAGCGGGTTAGGTCATTGTCTAATTTTGTAACAGTCCTCCAAATAATCATGACTTGAAAATTGGAGTAGAATATTTTTGTTAAAATCATAATCATATTGAAGAAGAAAAGTGGATAAACAGTAAAGAATAACTCACAAAAACAAAAACAAAAAATAATATTCACTCCAATCAAAAGTTTAATATATTATTGTTAAATTAAGTTAAAATGTTAAAAATATTAAGAGGTTAAACTTACCTCTAAAACCCATAAACAGAAGATAATGTAATTCTAAAATCTAAATATCCCATTGCAAATATTCGATCAAAAGTTGTGAATAAATGTATTTGACCAAAAAGTGTGAATCGACGCAAATAGACAAAAGGTGAAAACAAATGTGAACAGCTTCAATATGCAAACTAATATTATAATAAAACATTTATTTCAATTTTAATATCTTCCCTTGTTTGGAGCTCTTACGTTAAAATAATGTAGAACCTAAATATTATCTTGAGAGTGATTGCCCTTACAAATTGATCTTAAGCAAAAATGTTATGTGGATTGATTTTCACAGTAAAATTGATGTGAAATATTGAGAATTGAAAGAGGTGGTAAAATAAATCATAAATATAATAATAATAATAATAAAATATCTAAAAGGAAGATAAGTAATTACTTAGAGGAGTCTAGTTGTCAACTAATATTAATAATATGACAAGTAAAAAAGATATTTAAAAAAATAATTATATGACTTATTAAATAATACACGCATTTCAAATTATTTTTAAATAAATGAATATAACGATTGATTTAAAAAATTTAGGATTTTTTTTCATATATTTTCATAACTTTTCATTTTTTATTTTATCTTAACCATTATGTTGTTTATTAGTCCCAACCATTGGTTTTTATTTATTTATAATATATATAGAGAGAAGTTTGGTTATGAGATCATCGTAAAGTGTTTTTCCAATTTCAAATTTAGAATTGAGATGGACAATTAGGGTTTGTTTGGAACTATGCCACAAATTAGTTTTTTTTTTCTTATTTTTCTTAATAACAAATTTAAAGTATTTTTAAATTATATTTTAGTGTGTTTTGAAAAAGTAAATAAGATGTATTTAATACTTATATTTATTATTAATGTTTTATTCTTATCACAAACTATTTTTCATTTCTTCAATGAAATATATTTTTTTAATTACATGAAACTTTTTACTTTTTTATAATTATAATAGTGGTTTTTATTCATTTTAAAATATTTAAATATTTTAAACTTTTATATTTAATTAAGTAACACTGAAGTGATAATAACACTTATTATATTATAGATAATTATTGAATAAAAAGTTTCATCACTCATTTATATTATTTATTTAAACAAAAATAAATTTTATTTAAAAAATTATTTTAAAAAATTAAGATTCTCACATAAAATATACCAAAATGATAAAAAAAAAATTTATTGAGATTTTAATTCTTTTGATTTTTTTAAATACTTTTAAAACAAAACTTATTTTTCCTTCATTTATTTTTTTCGATTGATTGCATGATTTGATATATTATATATTTTTAAAACAAATCAAAAATATAATTTAAAAAAATATTTTTAACAACATAATATAAGTCAATAATTTTCTCATAAGAATTTTAAATTTTAATATAAATTTTTTATTTTAAAAGAAAATGTATGAAAATCAATCATTAATTTTTTATCTACTCTCCACTTTTTTCATTCAAAAATGTCTTAAAATTATAAATTTTATTATATTTTAAACCACGCTATTAATATAATTAATGTTATAAAAATTTACCGAAAACTTTTCAAATTTCTCATTCATTATAAATTTTATTCTATTTAAAGTTTGAAAATTTTACTCTGTCATTCTCTATTATTTTCAAAATTTCATCTTCAACTCTTCTAACGAGTTTTATGGATTAAGTGTATTTAGATAAAACTAAATGAAATTAATCATAGATATTATATTGATTATAAATATTAAGAGATAATGAGATTTTAAATAGTTATTATACAATTAAATTACTAATATTTTTATTTTGTAAGACACATTTTAAATGATTAAAAAATCAAAACATGTCTAAAACAATTTAATATTTTTAACTACATTTTCATTATTTAAGTGTCATATAATAGTATTTCAATTGATACATAGTATTTTTTAATTGTTTTTCTTTTACTACATTTATAAATTTTTTAATTGTTTTACTTGTAGATATAAAATTAATTCTTTTACTTTAAAGTGTATTTTTAGTTATAATTCTATAATAAGAAGTTATATCTGAAATTAAAATGTATTTATTTATTTTTATTTTAGGGTCCTTTAAAATTTTTTTAAATTTGGAAGAAGCCTCCAGAAACAGGGAAAGAAAGTGGTACACTATCTAAAACGACGTCGTCTTCACGTTTTAGGGGTTATCGTCCTCTTCCCGCAAACCCTAAAACCTTTGAATCACTAGATCCACAACCGTCCACAAAGCCCTCGATCTTTCTCGTGCAACCAAGAAGCGTAGCCCTAGTTTTCTCTCTTCAGCGTCTCTTGCCAGTTTGCTTTCTCTTTTTCCCTCTAGTTTCGCTCTATCCTTGTTGGTCACTATGGCAGCTATGCTGGTAATCTCTTGCTCTCGTTCTCGCTCTCGCTCTCGCTCTCAATCTTTTTCTTCTCTTTTCCTTTTTATTTTGCTACTGACTGTCGCTAACCATTACCATTTCTGTTTCGACTTTGGTGATGGAAACGTCGACAACAACAGCAACCTCAGATCATTCTACTGAAGGAAGGGACAGACACATCGCAAGGGAAGGCTCAGTTGGTGAGCAACATAAGTGCGTGTACGGTGGTAGCGGATGTAGTGAGAACAACCCTAGGTCCGAGGGGTATGGACAAGCTCATTCACGATGACAAGGGAAACACCACCATTTCCAACGATGGTGCTACCATTATGAAGCTTCTTGACATTGTTCATCCGGCCGCTAAGATCCTCGTTGATATTGCCAAGTCCCAAGACTCCGAGGTCTTGTTGTACTTCTCTTGATTTATTTACTTATTTTTTAATATGGTTTTGCCAGTGATTAGTGTGCTTTCACTTTCGGGAGTCTCAGAAAATTGTTTAATTTTGTTTTGGAAATCAAGACGCTACTATGAAACCCCAGTTCTGAAAAATTAACCAAGATTAAAACTCAGATTCAGCTGATCTTAATTTAGCTTAGTTGAGGCCTGAGGGGGATTTTTTGTTTGTAATGTTGATGTCGTTCTGTTACAATACTTCCTTAGCAACCAAACAGAGCATGCCCTATTTCTTGTATATTAGATCGTTAATGTTTTTGGCCTTGTTTGCCTAGATATATTGAATTTCTTGTATGTGTTTACTGAAACAGATCTAAAATGAATTGGATTTAGCCATTTAATTTCAGTCCAGATCATTTCATCAATTTGGTATCTCTTTTATTTATCTGAAGAAATTTGTTAGCTTAATGGTGTTTTCTGATGGACTTCATGAGCATAGAAATACCCTGTAGCAATGTTACCTGCAATTGGCTCCATTTTAGGAATTTGTGTGTGTATATGTAATGTTTTAGATTTGAATTTTGAGGTCCTGGTCCTGGATAGACCCTTAATCCTATGGGCCAGCACATTTGCTTGTGTGTAGGCTAAAACTCTCTTTCTTTCTCTCTTTACACACATGCATAACTTTTTGAAGTGTTAGGAAACATTGGCAATATATTTCATTGTTTGGGATTGAGCTATCATGGTTGATTCTTTGGTTCAACATGGATCTGCTATGCAGGTTGGTGATGGAACTACTACTGTGGTTCTGCTTGCAGGCGAGTTTTTAAAGGAGGCAAAGCCTTTTATTGAGGATGGGGTCCACCCCCAAAATTTAATTCGGAGTTATCGGACTGCATCTTATTTGGTAAATGATTTGGATTTATTCTTGTCTCTGTGTAGGGTTGAGATGTTAGACCTAATCCTTTTGCATCTTGAATATTACTGATAGGCAATCGAGAAGATCAAAGAACTTGCTGTTAGCATAGAGGGGAAAAGTCTAGAAGAAAAGAAAAGCTTATTAGCTAAATGTGCTGCTACAACGCTGTCTTCAAAGCTCATTGGTGGAGAAAAGGAGTTCTTTGCATCTATGGTTGTAGATTCTGTCATTGCAATTGGAAATGATGATAGGCTAAATATGATTGGAATCAAGAAGGTATACCAGTTTGTCAGAATCCTGTTCAATTATCATACCGTGGTCGAGGATTCTAGCTTATCCAAATAAACATGGACTCTTGGCATCATTACCAATATTTTGAACTTTATATGGAGGGTTTATGTTAAAATGTGTCTGATTTATCATTTATATGAAGACAAAATTAAAGAACTTGAGAGATTCTTTAATTATTTTGCATGATGAACTCACCAATTATAATGGTATTTTGTGTCCATTGAATATTTTAATCATCCCATATTTATTTTTACCCACTGAGTCTATATTTGTGAGCATTCTTGATACATATTTGAAGTGTAACAGGTGTGATTGTGTGTTCTAGCACTAATGAACACTTTTCCTGCCAAGATAATTAGAAAAATATTACCTTTATGATTGTTATATTTTTTTATTTTATTTCTCTGTTATATGGACATCACATCCTTTTATATTTGTCTTGTTGGTGGTTTACATTTTTAATAAACTTATTTCTGATAAAAGCTTCTCTGACCACAGCTGCTAAGGGTGAAGAAAACTTAGGGATTTCCATCAAGTGCCTCATTTTGAAGACCTTTTCTCTATTAGAATAAGTTCAGTTTAGAGCCACATTGTCTGTGCTTTAAAATTGGTCTGTAATGGCAGCCAAATTTAAGCAATTTAGTTGAACCTCTGATAAAGGTTTCCAATGCATATGGCCCCCTAACTTTTAAATTTAATAATTTTATTTCATGCATATTCTTATAAAATCTAGCTTTCCAAGGTTTGAGCGCATTATTGTTTCATGGTCCTGCTCATCTCTCTCCAAATTTGTGCTGCAGTAGGATATTAGAGGAAATGAAGCTAGCCATTCAGATGACTTGCATGTGTGCGCATACAAGTAAAAAGCAGTCATGGGAAGTAGTGGAGTCAATGACATACTTAGGTGATCCTGTTGATTGCCTTGGCAGTTGCCCAAAGCACACGAGTTTAACAGAATAGCATTGCTGTTGCACTTAATTCTGAGAATTCATGTGTATATGGCAGGAGGAAATTGCATTTCACCATAAGAAAAATGACTCTAAGTTGAAGCTTTTGTAATATACAAGGAAAATTATGATTTTAAAAGGCGCACTTAATGGCGCCCAGGTCCTAACCAGGTCCAAGGCTAGACAACTGAAGAACCTATGCTTGTTGTGTCAGTTTCTGAGATCATTTTTTCTTCATTACTAAATTTGTACTTAGAGGGTTCATCAGTTACATAATGGAAATCAGGAATTGAACCATTGCCAATATGTCTGATGACATCTGGCTGTTCGATTAGAACATCTGGCTCACAAAGTGTTATATGTGGTATTAACTGTGTAGATGTAATTGGGCTTTTTGCCTGGAATGCAACTTCCTTGTTGAAAAAGCAGCCTTGTCGATACTTTTTGCATGTATCCAACTCAGAATGATATTGTTTTTCATTTGTATCAGAAAACATATCCTGGGGGAACTTTTACTTGTTTGAGGGCTGCAGTATCTCACTCAACTCCATTTGATTTCTTTTACAAGCTGCTGTACCAATTGATTATTTTTTTCAGTGCAGCCTGGAGTTTTCGTGGCATAAATTTTAGGCTTTCTCATCCGTTTCAAGGGAAATATAAAGACATCAGATGACTGGTCATTGGAATGACATGTTTGTTATCAAACAAGTTGTCTCACTTTTCTTGATTACCTTCATTTATTTATTTATCTATTGTGCTTTATAAATTTTTTCTTATAATGATATCCTTTTTTTCTTTTGGTGCTTGTTATAGTTCTTTGCCTTGATATTTGTATTGTATTATAGGTTGATATGCATCTACACATGTAATCTATATATACATGCAAAGGCATTAGTTCAACTCCATTTTAAGTATTAATGAGTTCAAATTGGTCTACTTTAGGCTCTGACATTTTCCCATGTTTGAAACATACTACCCAGTTGTGCATTTTGTTTACAAGGTCTTAATGCTTCATTAACTATTTCTCAAAATTTTCTCTCTTCCTTACTGGAAGTTTAATTGGCTTTTAGTAATTTGACATTAATATAACCGAAATTTGGTTTTCTTCTTTAGGTTCCAGGCGGTACCATGCGGGACTCTTTTCTTGTAAATGGTGTTGCCTTTAAAAAGACATTTTCATATGCGGGGTTTGAACAGCAACCAAAGAAATTTCTAAATCCCAAGATACTCCTCCTAAATATTGAATTGGAACTGAAATCAGAGAAGGAAAATGCAGAGATAAGG
The DNA here is from genome assembly GCF_004353265.1 of Vitis riparia. Taxonomy (NCBI): domain Eukaryota; kingdom Viridiplantae; phylum Streptophyta; class Magnoliopsida; order Vitales; family Vitaceae; genus Vitis; species Vitis riparia. The sequence continues at coordinate 5,538,423 of NC_048437.1, forward strand.
CAGGATTATTTTGGGTGTTCTTTCAATTTATACACTTTTTTCCCCTTCAATTATTAGGGCCTAACTCTTTTTGTTGTTTGTCAGACTTTCAGATCCACTACAATATCAGTCGATAGTTGATGCAGAGTGGAATATCATTTATGACAAGTTGGATAAATGTGTGCAGAGTGGGGCTAAAATTGTTCTTTCACGGCTGGCTATTGGTGATCTAGCCACACAGGTGGTGACTTCCCTTTTTGCTGGATGTGTTTAAGAATTATGTGTGAAACTTACAGAAATTTATTAAAAAATTCAGATTCTTTCAAAATGTTAAATATCTCAAAATTCTGAAGTATTTACTTTGTTCTATTCCATTTAAATGTTCACAAAATTGTTGGTGATTGTATGGCTAGGTTTGGTCATATATGTATTTTAGCATGAACCATTAGTGCCTAACCAAAGAAATAAGGTTTGGGCCTACCATGAATTCATATAGATTGTGGTTATTGGTGTAGGAATGGAAGAAGGATAAATGACTGTCTTGTGGTTGTTTGGTATTTTACACAGTTTTAAATAGTTTTTGCCCTTCAAAGTAAAATTGTTTGAAATTGTGAAGGAGTTTTCAATGCACTTTATTGCAGCAATTTCATCATAAGATGAATCAAGTGGACCCCATCAATGGTACATTCTCCAAAAATATAATTGTATGAGACTAACTAGAGTAGTCTAGGGTTATAGGAGTATATTTCTTAAAGTATTGCTCTATTTAAAAAAAAGAAGAAGAAATTTCAAAGATGTTTTATTAGAATTGTGAATTGTATTAAAGTCCTAATATGTTACCATATTGGGTATGGATTTAGAAGGTTTTCAGTGTTTTTATGGTTTAAGGAATCCTAATGTGGATAAAAAAATGAGATCAAACCTTAAGATGGATAAAAAAATAATTATCTGGAAGAACTTTGGCTATCTTCTTTTTCTGCTTTTCTTCTTCCCTCTAAAGTCCCTGTGCTTTCAAGCACTCTCTGACTTCATGCACTGACTTCTGTTAATGAATTCTTTTGCCTCACCCCATTTCGTTTTTCAATTTAATATGTTATGAGCACCACTTCTGAATTCCTAGAAGATTTCATGTTCTCACCCTTTGTCTTCATCCCTTTTTCTTCTTTTGTTTTTTATTTTCAAAATCCTTGGCCTCTGAGTTGCATAAGTTCCACGGGAGAACAGCCATGAATGACATTTGTTTATGAACAGTATTTTGCAGATCGAGATATTTTCTGTGCTGGTCGTGTAACCGAAGAGGATCTGCAACGAGTGGCTGCTGCTACTGGTGGAACTGTACAGACGACTGTTAACAACATCATTGATGAGGTTTCTCCGATGCATTTTGTCACATGCTATTATTCTGCTTGGAAAGTATATATATACTATTATTAGACAGTTCGGTGGTTAGCATTATTCCATATTTTAGCAAGCAGAATTTCTTTTGTTCTTATTCAACTGAAATTGTTTAGTTGTGCTTTCTCACAAGGTTCTTGGCTCTTGTGAGCTTTTTGAGGAAAGACAAGTTGGAAATGAGCGCTTTAATATATTTAGTGGATGCCCATCAGGTCAAACGGCCACTATTGTTCTTCGTGGTGGAGCTGATCAGGTGTGTCATTATGCAATCATGCATGACTGGGATTTAGATATGAATGTTCATGTTGAACTTAAAAAGCTTTCCCTTGCATTATTCAGTTCATTGAGGAAGCTGAGAGGAGTTTACATGATGCAATTATGATTGTTCGAAGGGCTTTGAAGAACTCTACTGTTGTTGCTGGTGGTGGTGCCATTGATGTATGAATTTTATTACTACTGTCTAGGTCTGGATCAAGTATGTTAAGGATGCTTTGAAGCCTTGATGATTTTAAAGTGCTATTCTTGATGTCAGATGGAGATAAGTCGATACTTGAGGCAACATGCACGCACGATAGCTGGGAAGTCTCAACTTTTTATTAACTCTTATGCAAAAGCTCTTGAGGTTGGTGGTGTTTGGCTTTTGCTTTCTATGAATTTGATTTTCTTGGCTAACGTCAGAAACTGGCCACTATTTCTAGGGTATAAAATTATTTGGGGAGACGAGTTAATTTCCTTGCGTTCCTTTCTGTTGGGCGCACTTGGCTTGCGCCACCCATGCCCTAGCGTAAAGCACGTGTACCATGTGCAGCATTGTTGTAATCAATTCTGCTACCTAGTTTTCTCTCCATATCACCTCAATTTGATACTTTTGGTGGGCCCCAAGGCTTCTCTCGCCTAAGCACTGTGTTTGTCTTCTTTTCTCTCCTTGAATGACAAACCAAACCAGAGAAGTATGGATATTTTTAGAGTTTTCTTCTGACTGCTTTGCTGATGAACCAGTAAAGTTTGACTATTTGATTGAACTCTGTTTTATGATTTTCTTTTGAGTGATCATCTCATAATTAGGATTCTTAATGTTGTTTCCTTTTGTGCATGGTTATTGTTGTTGTCGCTGTTGTTATGGGTAGGTTGTCTTTATGATGCAACAATGTATCTTCTCCACATGTTACAGGTCATCCCACGTCAACTCTGTGATAATGCTGGGTTTGATGCAACTGATGTGCTGAACAAATTAAGACAAAAACATGCACTTCCATCTGGTTAGCATTTTTCTTTTAAATTTAATTTTTAGGACTGGAATCTGCTTTCCCATCAATTTCATCTATGTAGACAGTAGAATCAATTTGATCAATGATGTACTTATCCTTTTCCTGTACCTATTGTGGATCAGGATCCTTTTTCCTTGAAAAAAAGATTAACAAGTTGGATGGCTATGTCAATCTGGCTATTTTGGTGGTTTTGAATTTTGTGTAGGGTCCTATCTTTTCACTTGAGTATTTGTTAGCTGATGAATTTTTTAACAGGTGAAGGTGGACTTTTTGGAGTGGATATTAACACGGGTGGCATTGCTGATTCATTTGCTAACTTTGTCTGGGAGCCAGCAGTAGTAAAGGTATTTATCGATTTTCTTATCCTTAATTATTTAGTAATGTATTCATTAATGCTTTTCTTTGACGTTTGCATTTATGGAACTGTGATGATGGAAAATAATTGCAGATCAATGCTATCAATGCTGCTACCGAGGCAGCTTGCCTTGTCTTAAGTGTTGATGAGACAGTAAAAAACCCCAAGGTAAATTTCAAATCTGTTTCTAGTATTGTCTTTGAAACTGCATTCTTAGGTTTTTTCTCAGAGGTCTCCATTCGTAGCATCTAGATAATTAGGTTTTTTTTTTCATTCTTCATTACTTACAAGGGAATTTTTCAGGGTTTTCTGATGTATTTATTTATTTATTGTGCTCTTGTATTTACAAGAGCATTGAAGCATTGCAACTTCTATTATGGCATTATGGCATTGCTAAGCCTTATTTTACCTCAGTGTTTGAAAACTTGACCTCTAACTGTGGATGACTTGGGAAGCCCTCTGCATGCTTTACTGAACCATTGCCCATTGGTTGTATCAGGGTACTTCTTGAATATGAAGTTTTTGTTTGCTCCCTTTCCCTGTTTAGAACTTTCTCAAATTATTGGTGTTTTGGTATTGGACACTAGTAGTTTGTGGCAATGATATTGATCATTAATAGTTCAAGGCATTGGTATTGATCACCATCAGTGGGCTTTGACACAGCTTGGTCTCTGCTAAGATTCCACATGCATGAAAAGTATTGAAAGAAATGAACCGCATATTGAAACAATGAAATCAGCCAAACATTCAGTTCTGCTAAACATTATATGGTTGAAAAAGGTCACATATGTGCCACCATGTCTGTCTCACTACCGGATGAAACTGGATATTGAATATGCGTTGCTAGGCTAAAAAGTTAGTAACTAGCGCAGGTATCTGTAGATTTTAAAAATCGTCTTGAGAAATGATTTTTCTTGTTTGATAAGATAGAACCTTGTGAGAAATGATCTTTTTCTCTCAAAGTTCCAGATATGGTTTTCCTTTCTCCATTGTTGATTTCTCTGGAGGTAGTATAATGTTCTGCTAGATACAAAAGTGTGTCTATTGCTTTGTGTTGTTATCGGCTATTATATTGTGATGTATCTTAGGCATTTTTGGCTCTTGAGGCATCCTGTTCCAGGAAATAAACTGTTGCTTAATTTTTTGAGGTTATAAATCTACATTGGAGCATGTAGATACATATTCATATCCTATCCAATATTTTATACCATGAAAAAATAGCAAGATGTTTCTGGCTATTCTGGGCCAATTGTTGTTTGTTGCCCTCTTGTATTTGCAATTATGCACTTTTTCTATGTAGATGTATCCTGGATATACATGTCCTGTTCAGCTATGATATGGTACTTGTTGGTGTTGATAATGCAGTCAGAGAGCGCTCAGGGAGAAGCTGCTGCAAGTGCCATGGGTGGTAGAGGGCGAGGTGGAGCTTTCCGTGGTCGTGGACGAGGAATGCGAAGGCGTTGAGGGCTAGATTTCATGTTGGAAGCATGATTCAGTTGGCAACTACAAATGTCAGGGGTTGGATCTTTATGATCCCTTTTTGACTTACAATTCTGGTGTGGTTCAAGTTGTATTTAGATTTGAATTCATTCCAACTGGTGAAGCCAGCCTGTATTAACTTTGGAACCCCAGTAACTCACTTTTGGACAATCCAAAGCTTCACACTTTTGTTTGGGATGTGGGCCGAGGGCCATTTTAGGTCGGTGAACGCTTACATGTTAGTAGGAGAATGTTTGTTTTCTCGTTGATTTTATTGTGGGGAGAGGAGAATATGAGAAGCGTGATTTCCATTTTGCTGTTGCAATATGGAATTATATTATTTTGGTCATAGCAATTTTAATGCAAAACTAATGGAAAATGTTGAGTTGGAGTTTGGTGACGGATTGTTATGTAGCTTTGCACTGGGAAGTGGCAAAAATTACTGTCCTAAAACTAGGATGTGCATGGTAGGTGTTTTTATTTTTATTTTTTATTTACATTAAAATAAATTAAAAAATAGGCCTTGGATGATAAAAGAAAAGGTTTCTCTTGTATTGCAGTGAGATTTAAAATGGGAATATCGATTTTTTTTTTGGGACTAAATATGAAATTTCTATATTCCATGAATAGGGAATAAAGGAAGCTTGGGAGGGAGAAATCTTCCACTCCCTTACCCGTATGTTGCAAGAGAATGAATCTATATTAGATTTGGACTTCAATACGAGTATTCAATATTAAGCATAGCCTTTTGACATTCCATGATATTCAAATTGTGTCCTTATGGTTTCATGCTAAAGTTGTAGTTCAAGAACAAAAGAACCATAGCAAAAAAGGGGCCTAGCGGCTTAATTTGGAGCCAACATGATTACAAACCATATAGTCATAAACACAACCGCATAAAGGACAGAGGTTAAGTCTATAACGAAATTTTTAGCACACAAGAGAGGCTGTATTAAATATTAGTATTCCAAATATCATCCTGCAACAACACTCATGTCCCTTATAAACACGTGACCGAATGTATTGGGAAAGATCAACGATGAATGGAAGACCCCAGCTGAGTTGCTCAATGTTTCACCCTGAACTCAGAAGCAAGCATCTAGAAGACAGCAACAGCACAGCGCCGCCAAACTGCACATAAAAGAGAAAATAAGTCAAATCTCCCATATACCAGATACAACATTGTCCTATACATTTACTTATTTTCAGTACTAAATTTTGCAGTTCAAACCACAAGGAGAGAACACCTTTCTCAAACACAAAATCTTAATGGTTTAATTTGTTTACATCTCGTTATCCTTGGCATAAAGTCTACCCTTCATTCCCTTCTTACACAACCCCTTATTTTAAGTTTCAGTTTCGCATAAAAATCCTTGTCAAACCACCATTAAAGTTTTATTAATGGAAATAGCTATTCTCCTATCGAAAAAAACTCTCCTTCTAACCCCTTCTGTTCTTGGAAAAAGACTACCCCTACAATGTATTATCTTTGGAAGTTTAAACTGGTATTGACCAATGTCATACTCCATGGTAAGAAGCTTTCCATGAGTAATACTGAAGGTGTGAACTCGACTAGCCCCTTTGGTTCCAAATATGTAACTTCATATATTTCATGCAAGGTGATAAATAAATGATGGCCAAGAACACAGAAATTCAGAAACAAGGTAAAGCAATGAGAAAGCAAATAGTGATTCTGTGAATACCATCCTTCGAGGAAACCGCCGGTTTCGTTCTTGGGAGGGGGCTGGGCGTACTGAGGAGGGTACGCTTGCGGAGGAGGATACGCCTGCGGAGGGTACCCTGGTGGGGGATACGCATCCTTTGGATACCCTTCAACTGGATAACCTGCATCAACATTAAAATTAGTTAGTTAAAAATACTCGGGTCATCACACCCATAAATGACCAGAATATATAGACGATATCAGTCACTCCTCCATCTGATTACTGAAAAAAATGAGAAAAAGAAAATGAAGCAAAAAAGCAAAAAGTTTGAACTGCTCAATAGGATGCAGGCTTTTCCTATCCATTTTTCCAAGCAACCAAACGGGTCCTGAACAAAAAGGATACCACAAACATGAAAAAACACAAAAAGGATCGGGTCTCACCTTGAGGAGGAGGAACTCCAACAGGAGGCTGCTGCTGACTGTAGTAACTCATCTCTCCTTTTTCGTATAAATTCTGCGGAAAACAAGAACTGGGGTTTGATAAAAGAAAGGAGAGGGGTTTTATAGGGAGGAATTGGGGAAAGAGATGGGTAGGAATAGGATATGAAAGCTCTAGTAGCAGTCCTTTCGGGAATATAACGCTGTGCTTTTACTTCGCTTTTCCTTTTAACAGAATCCACCCCAAGATAGCAAAGCATTGCACGCGCTTCTCCTCCAACGACGCCACAAAGTTTCCAGCTTTCCCACCAGCTTACGTACTTCTCCATTATATTCGCACGCGGGAATAATTGATTTCTCATATTCTGTTTTTGGCCGCCAATGTGGGGTTACGCGCTTTCAAAAACAGTTCACCATACAAAATCAAAGTGAAAGATAGAGTTGAAGATTTGATTAATGATGTTGTAACTTCTACAGAGTTCCGAAATTATGCCTTTTGCTATACATAGCTTTCTTAGTTACTGACCACTTATTATCATATGTTTAACTACAATTTACGTTACAAATTAATACTACTGTATACTATGGAGGTGACCCTAAAACCAATCGAATAGGGAACCAGTTTGAGAGAAAGTAATGCACCAACGTTTCAGCACCAAATGTAATGTTTAACATAAAGTCTACTAAGGTTTGGTTAGGAGTCAAAGTCGAGTTTTTTAAGGTTCAATCCATCCGTTACCCACTACTTTTACAACATATTGATATCACCCATTTACTTCGAAATCATTGGGTTCATTAATATCACAAAACGCGTCTCTGCATTGTCCTCAGTTGAAGATACACGTGGGCTGCCTTTACTTCAACCACTCAAAACCAAAGAAACCACCTCCGCTGCGCATTACTACTGGTACCGGGCCTCACTTTGTTGGGAGTCAGGGTGATTCTTTCTGCGTTGCCGACAGCCCATTTGCTGAAATCTGGAGAAGCAACGAGCTCTTCTAAGGCTTTTTTTGTTGATTCTCTGGTGAAATTTTCCCACTCATCTTTTGAGAATTTTCTCCTTTCAGGGGTGTTATGGAACGTAGAATAGTAAGTCTCTGAAGCAGATGGTGGATCAGGGGGCGTTCTTGATAAGCCTGGAAGGCAACAAATGCAAAAGGGTATACCAGTGCTTACTACATGGTGATTCCAGATTTTGTCTCTTACAAGTTATTTAAAGGATAGAAAGAAATCAATATACCTCGGATAGGAGAATTGCATGATGTGAGAGTGAAGGGCTTGTACTGTGGCCTAAAACTTTCAGGTTTTGCGGGCCTTTGAACATTGTAAGGATATGTATCATCAGGATCTTCATATGGTAATGAATCTGGAATCTGAGATCTTCTCTGGCTGCTCTTGGGTGTTCTGAATAAATTCCTGCAAACAGAATTCCATATGTTTTGCATCTTAAAACTGAATAGATGGTACCCCCCAAAAAAAAAAAGGAGGACCAGGAAGATTCAACAGAAAAACAGGGGCTTATTAAAGTAATAAAACTAGGTTGGCAATTCTGTATCTGCCATAGCCAATTGACAGATCATCTTTAGATCAACAGAAATGTAGAAAGTTTGAATTTATATGTGTGTGCAAATATAAATTTATGTATGTATGCATAAATATACAGTTCTTAGAATATGGATGTGACTTCTATGCTTTTGCATGGTGGCATTTCTGATTAAGCATAGTCATGATGATGACTAAATAAATGAAATGAAAGCAGAAATTGGTGATGAAAGAACATGGGCTTTTTCCAGAGTGTAGAAGTGGACTTACTTGTACAGGTGATGGAAAAATCTCAATCTGATAACTCTTCTCAATATCCCGGAGACCAATATGCCACATATCAGTGCCACTGTTGCCAATAGGGGATCCAGAGAACTCTGGAGACACAACAGAAATAAATCAAATATGTACAGTCCAAAATATGATTTAAAAATAGGCCAAAAATGAAGGTTTTCTTTTAAGCACTTCCATTGATTTCATTTCTGAAAATGATAACATTTTTCAAAAATTTATTTTCATTTTTCATAACCAAAATAGGCCCTAAAAATTTATAGTTTGTGGGAAAAAACTAAATAAGGTTCTAATATTGAAGAAAAAGGAAAAAAGGAAAACCTGAAGAATCATAACAGCAGCCACAGACCGGATGGACCATGCAACAAAATGAGATGTGCTTATATCAATGGATCCATCTTCTGTTAAGACAAGTTTGCGGACAACCCAGAAGCCCAACCAAGCTCCAGCCACAACAACAAAAATCAGCAGAAATGTTGCCAACTGCAGTTTATAGTTTGACAATTATTACAATCAGTTACAGCCTATAGTGCATAAGTTAAATGCAGAATCTTTATTCCATTGATCACAACAAGAAGACATAGGTGCAGAAAATTATATCCAATGTCAAGCCTATATGAAGCAGTGAGAGATCAATGAATGTGCTTTAGAATGCAGAAAATACTAGCAATATATTAGAAATTTAGATAGAAAGCACATAAAACCAGAACATGGGAACAACAAAGATAAAATTAAATGTCACATATAGATAATAAAGATGTACTTTTAGGATATCATGCAAAATACACACCAAAAAAGGAAAAAACACAAACAAACAAAAACAAAACAAGTGAGAAATATATTAGGAAATCCTGATAAAAAACACAAAAGGCAGAACATGGGAACAATAAAAATAAGGACAAAATTAGATGGTTCACATAAATGATAGAGATGTAGACAAAATTAGATAGTTCACATAAATGATAGAGATGTACTTTTGGGATATCATCGTAAATGATAGAGAGATGTACTTTTGGAATATCATACAAATCAAGAGTTTAAATCTTGGACTTGCATCAATTAGTCTAAACCAAAGAAAACAGAAATTCCAGTGTTGTACAGCATTGGAGAATACATAACTGATTGGTCAATTTAGAGAAGAAAAATGGAAACAGAATGAGGCAATAAGTCCTAATGAACAAAATGTTGCACAATGCAAAATTTTAATTTCAATTAAATAAAAATAGCTGTTTATTAGTAAAGATTGATATATAGTTGCATAGTGGTCTGTCTATTTCTATGGGTTTTCCAGTCCTTCATCCAAAGCCAGCATAACATACTTGATTGCAATAGTTAGCTTCTCTTTGTGAAGGAAGATAAAGCCAACTTTACTTAGCTCTACCAGTGGACTTTCAGAAACATAATTATAACATATGATATCAAAAAATTGATAAGTTATGATAAAAGAGAAAAGTTTGGATGCTCCTTTCCTGGTTTTAGTGTTTTTTTTTTTTTTTTGGTTAGGTGCATAGAACCAAACTCTGGAACCTCCCATACCACCCCCAAGCCCGTACCTCTCAGGGGCTTCCTGTATGTACAGCAGTACAAGTGTGTGCTTCTTTTTCACTAGCAAATTCGTAAGTACAAATAAAAAGCAATTTTCCAGCCAGGATGACCATAAAATGAAACAAAAATAATCTAGCAGTAAGACCATGAAGACCATGAAGTTGCTTCAGTTTTTAGCTCCTTGGTAAAGAAGATACAGGGGTAGTTTTCAGAACAATTTACAGGTAACTTACATACAGGATTGTACATGTCTTCACTGATTCCTATCTCCACAAGTATTAAATGCAATAATCCAGGCAAGTAGCGGAGGAAAAATGATCCCAAACCAACCTGAAAAAAAAGTGTGGTCAGATGGATAAGTGTCTTTTAATAGGAAACAGAAGTAAACAACAAGGTGATTGATATAAGGTTGACACCCACAAGAGATGAGTATACAAAAATAGCAAGTGAGTTCTTTCGTCCAGTTGGGAGAAGCCTCATCCCCTGTCAATCAACCACAGAAAACCAACTGATAAAATGAAATAGAAAGCAATAATTTTGCATAAAAATCTCAGAAATGGTCAATGCAAGAAGTTATATTGGTTTTTCTAACTAAATTGCAGTAAAGGATTCATTCAATTACTTGGGAGAAGCCCCAACCACGTCAATAGTATTAGTGATGGTAACAAAGACTAAAATATCTGATTTGCAATACAAAGAAATGCCAGAGAGAATGTTGATATGGATGCATAACAAAAACAACCATAATAATATAAAGTTACCATGTATGCAATGTCTGGAAATTATTCATCAACAATCATAAAGTAGAGCCCTAACATAAAAAGAGAAAAAAAAACAACAATAAAGTAGAAGAATTTTACATGCTTGATAATCTGAACAGAAAAAAAACCTGATAACAAAGATGTATTTATAAATGTACACATTAATATTGGAGAACCAGAGATACCATACTACCTGAAAAAGGACCATCAATATCACGAGGAGGACCCCAATTGCCATTGCACTGCTGTAGTAGAAAACCAATGACTTGCTCAAGAAGAATGCTAGCATCAACATAACTACCCCCAAAACTAAAAATACTATGCGATATAAGAAAAATTCTGCAAAATAGATAGATAAATAGATAAAGGAGTTACTAATGCCAGAAATAGAGGAAGAAGGGGAAATATGCAAATATTATAAAGAAAGGACCTTCTTCAATGGACACGTCAAGGGTTTGAAAGGATGAAGGAGCCATTCGTATATCTAAGACCTTCTGGTCAAATGGTGACATGGATCGCACCCATGGACTTTTGGTAAGCTTCTCCCACTGGCCTTGTGGGCACATTCCTATCCCAAGAGATCCATTCCTGTAAAACATAAAACTGTTAAGAAATAGAAACCTGAAATTGGGTGCCATATTGTTTAATGGTTGCAGAAAATAATAATAATTATAATAATAATTCGATGCATCCCAAAAAACTGGAAATTTGTTTAAAATAGCTGTTCAATTATCTCCTAGATTTCATTAGGAACTCCTTCCCAGCAATGACAATAAACATAAAAATGAAACTTTAGTATGCCACAAGATACACATACAGCCAACAATATTCTCAGATATTTTTTGAGATAGATGGTGCTTTACAACATAATTTTAATTCTTCATGGTCCCTTTAAATTTAAAAGTAATACTTGAAACTGTTAATAAAGGTATATAACCAAGAAGACTCTCTTGGCTTATGAAACATGCAAAAAAAATGATGATGGGCAGCATACAATGCTTCATTTATAAAAATTAAGATTCTACAAGAAAGCCTAGAGATAAATTTCCCCTGAGAAAATGGCTACTCTCAGAAAATAAACCACTAAACTCATTCTCCCATTCTAATAGATCAGCCCTGGCACGAGACTACATGAAAAAGAATGACTCACCTGTGGAAACAAACCTCAACATTAGGCAGGCTGGCGCTTGAGTTCGTTACTGAAACTTTCACCTTCACTGAATGGGAAAGCTTCCGTATATTTTTAATCCTCGATAACCCACGGATTTGAACTCTTTCACATAACACTGCAGTGCCAGGCCTAGAACCTGGAGAATTTTCCACGGCCAACCAGGGAGATACTTGCAGTATAGTAGACTGCCCAACAACTACACAACCCGAAAGATAAATAGCAAAAGATCACTAATAATGCATACAAAAAGATTTTCCTTTTTTATAGGTTAAACATTATAATGCCCTGATGAACATCTAAACAGAATTTTTTTTTTGTCTTCTCCAGAACCAAACAGAGAACTTGCAGCACTAGAGGTTTCTTTACATCAATTTTCTCGGCAACCAAACAGAAGCAAAACTATGAAAATTTCACACATTATAATCATGCATAAAGCAAAAACCCTAGGTTTCAAATAAAGTATTTGAATATAAAAAGAAAATGTTAAAAACCCTAAATTTCAAGATTCGTAAGAATATAATTTAGGAAGAGCGCGTACCCAAAGCAAGTTCATTGGAAAAGGCAATGGAGGGAAAAATAGGAAATGTCAAGAAAAAAATCCAGAACATGAGCAAACATATCCCGGCCGGTTTTGCAGCAGCCATGGCTTCTGCAGTCAGGGTGGAAACTTGAAAATACGGGAAAATGGGAGGGTGTTTCGGCTATTTCGATGATACGGGCTCGACTTTTGTTTGAGCCTGAACTGATGGGCCTTGCCCAGTCCAAGAGGCAATTGCAACGTCGATGAATGTTCGGCCCAATTGAGCCTAAGGTCATGGACTTCTCATAGTAAATTGGGTTGATGTTGCAAAATAAAAAGGCCCACATTTAGCCAGCTTTCGGTCCACATTTGTTCTCTCTGTTTTCAAAAAAAAATTTCTAGTAAGGATTTCATAAAAAATATTTTAAGATGAGGGGCATGTAAAATGCAATATTACAAACGAGTACAAATTTTATGGAAAATAGTCAAATCTTCCTTTAACCTTCAGGACTATAAGTCTATAATGAATCTTTTAATCATTATGGTCCATTATGATTGAAACAAATGGTTATTAATAAAAATAACTTTAGATTTCACTTCCTTTGAATTCTTTCATTTAATTTTTTTTCTTTATTTTCTTTAATTTTACAACAAACTATCAAATTATAAACATAACCAAAAAAATGAATTAGAGGTCTTATTTGGTAACTATTCTCGAAAATAATTTTAGAAAAATAGGGTATGTTTGAGAACTATTTTTAAAAACAGTTTTCAATTCTTCAGAATAAAAAATATAGAGAACATGTTTGATAATTAAAAACTATTTTCTATTTTCTGTTATTAAGAAAAAAAAAATGATGTTTTGATAAAATATATATTTAATTGTTTTATATTATTTTTATTTGTTTTTAAGGATTGTTTTAAAAAATAATTATACAAATATGTAGAATAATTAAAAATAAAATATCGGAAATAAAAATTATTTTTAAAAATATTAAAATACATGTTATAAATATTTCAAGTTTTCAAACAAATTTTTGTTCTATAAATTATTAAACAACGGGTTTCAAAATTTATTCTAAAAAACTATTTTTTATAATTTTTTTAAAAACAGTTATCAGGCAAGCCTATAATTTTTAAGAGTTTTGTAAAATAAAAGTTTGTTTAAGAATCTAAAATATTTTTAAACAATTTTTAATATTTTTAAATTAATTTTTATTTATCAAATGCTTTATTTTTAATCATTTCACATACTTACATGCAATCCTTTAAAAACAATTAATTATTTTTATATTTCTAAAAATACCTTATTTTCCGTTCTTAAAAATATATAACAAAAAATTATTTTAAAGAACAAAAAACTGTTACCGTAACCGACTGTCAAATGTGCCGATACGTTCCCTTTTAAAAAAGTGTAAAGATCATATGAAACTTTAGACATATGTTATGTAATTTGTTTATGTAAATATGAGTGAAAAAATAAAACCATCCGGTCCCACTTATGATTATTCGACAAGACCCCAAATAAAACATCATCCTACCTTTGTAGAACACATTCAATTAGGGCTCATAATTGAAGAAAATTGGCTCATTAACAAATAATTAATGAGGGTCCACGCATCTTTAACAATTTCATCAATAAACAAATGGCTGAATCAATTAAAGCCATCAAACACTTTCATAATTGCTCTCTTGAAAATGAGGGTTACACTACTAGCCTCCCAGCATCACAAAAGGCCGAATCCAAATTAGTTATATAAAGAAGGTGGCCCTCGGCCCCTCACCGGTCACCACCAACTTAGGTTCTGCGATATTTTCATCACACATTATGAAAACGTACGGACGGAGCCGACCCAAGGAAAAGGAGCTTTTAAGCTTCCGGTTAAACTTGAAAAGTTAGAAAATGAATGAAAAGCAGGGGGGGAAAAGTCGAGCGCATTATTGATCAATCAGCAGAATGGTGGTATCGTACAAATTTAAATCTGAAAAGGGAGCTTAGTGGGGGAAGCACTAATAAATTAAAGTGCCGTGGTGGGCGTTAATCCTCCTGTCTTCTTCACTTTTCCCCTTTCTCTGAGTCGAATGTTTAAATTCATGGTTGTAGGTGAGGTTGGGGGGCATGGGCTGTTGCTTTCATACCAACCCACCTGCGCCGCCCGTTGATGGAGGAGGCTGAGAAGTTGCTTCCACAAGGTGCCTCTGGTTCAGTGGTTTTAAGGACTCATGTTACGTATCAAGATAATTGAAGTTGATTTTGAAAGATAGGACCCTTATAAAGGCAATTCATGAACCCAAGTCATTAAAGTGTCTTTGAAAGGTAGACCCTCTGTAAGGGCATAACATGGACCACAGGTTCAATGGGACAGGCGAGCGGGAACCAAATTTAGGGACATGTTGGAGTTGCCTTCTTACCGCTTCCGTAATTAGCGGGTTTGTGTTCATTTGTATAATTCATTTAATAAATAAATTATGTTCGAGTTTAATTTATTAATCATTCTAATTTATTCATTTAATTGTGTTAAAATGATCCAATTTCTTCAATTATAAACATAAAAGAACTTAGAAATTAAGTAAAAGTGAATTATAAAAATTAAACAAGGGCAAAATTGTCAAGTTTGGACTGCCATGATTCATTGGCACCCCAAATGTGAACCTCACACCTCGTGAATTTTTGAAAAAATTTGACTCTTGCCTTCTAGGTTCTGTAACACTTTCTATTACGTTTCC
The DNA here is from genome assembly GCF_004353265.1 of Vitis riparia. NCBI lineage: Eukaryota > Viridiplantae > Streptophyta > Magnoliopsida > Vitales > Vitaceae > Vitis > Vitis riparia. The sequence goes on from NC_048437.1 coordinate 5,553,560, forward strand.
TTCAATTGCTCACATGATGGTGATGATTGGATGCATGTCATGATTCAAATAGACGTATCACCCAATAAAGTGGTAAAAATATGGCCTAATTAATATTTTTCTTAAAAAACGCATAAATTCATTGTCGGCAGTAAAATTTTAGATAAGTCAAAAATATTTGTTTTAATAAAGTATTTCAAAAATAAAAAATAAAAAAATGTAAATAAAAAGAAAAAGTAAAAGTAAAATTTAAGAAGAGGTTTTTTGGAAAAAATTATTGAGAACTTAAAAAACATTTTTCAATTATTATGGGGTACAAAATTATGTTTGGAAATTTAAATATAAAATTATTTTTTTCATCTTATTTTGAATAAAGTACTATAAGGTTATATATAATGTAAAAGTTTTTAAATGATTTTTCATATTTTGAATTATTAATCAAAATATTTTATAAAAAATAATTGAAAATATCTAAAATTGATCTAAAAATATATACTAAAAAGTTATTGTTTTCTACCATCTGTCCTTTTTTTCTTTAATGCTTTGGAAATGTAAACTTAAAAACCGTCGTTAAAGCTTTCAAAGGCCAAAACATTTTCATTTCCACTTCCCAATGGTATGAGATGTTTTTGAATTTTTATTTTTTGGCTTCTTCAATAGAAGCAATGGCATGAGATGAATTAGAAAAGAGTTTGGCAGGAAAAACTTGTTAAAAATACCAAATTAAGATATGAGTCAAAAAGTTTGGCTTGGTAGACCAAAATCAACTTTAATTGAACAAATAAAGTTACATTTAGACATATTTATATATCTTACAAGTCCAAAGACTCCAAACGGGTCACATCTAGCACAAACCCTATGCCTAGAAATAGTTCATTGTCCTGAGAAGAAACAAGATAAAAAGCTATGGGAAAGAGAGAAAGGATGGTTGGATGGTTGGATGGGTGGGGTTTTGTTTTTATTCGTAGGAGGGTGAGACAGCGGGGGAGGTGGACGAGAGTCGAGACAAGGAAAGCGAGAGTGTGGAAGGTGGTAGTGCGTTCAAGTTCCAACTTCTGCAATGCTCTGTAAGGCTGGTTTCCATTGCCCCCCACCACCACCCTGATACCTTCCCAAGCCTCTGCTGCTGCTGCTGCTGCTGCTGCCAACATTACTTCCCAATCCATAAACCTCCTGCTCATCCTGGAAAAAAAGATAAAAGAAAACACAGGCGTGGAGAAGACACACATGAGAAAAAAGTGAACTCCACGCGCATGACCAAGTCGGGCAATTTCATGTAACAGAGAAAGAAAGAAGATACGATTTTTTTTACTTATTTTTCCCTTCGATCTAATATCAATCTGATCTAACGTGCTCAGGAATGGATTAAATTCTAAATTTTTCTATTTTCACCTCAAGTTGCATGAATAAACAACTAAACTTTCCTTAGGAACCAATATTTTATATTTATTTTATCATGATGGACCCTCAAGAATCTGCCAATTGGAAGCCACCGTATAATAATTGAACAACCCTCGACAAACAGGGCATAGCGAGCAAATGATAGGTATGTGTGTAAACCAGTTGCTCATTTACCAGAAAAGCTCACATTGAACAGTCGCCCAGAGTCCCGGACAGAGCCTTAAAAATGGCTGATCCCAGCACAGTGAGACAACGCTGTGAAAGTGACGTCCACATTCAGTGGGTCCTAAGCCAGGCTGCTTTATAAATGCATGTAAATCGGAGAAAACCTCCCAGTACATGCATGCTTTTTTTTTTAACCTTTTCTTGTATTTTTGGCCCTACATAATAAAATTCCTTAGGTATTGATTTTGCTGGCATTGCCTCGAGATCCGTAGATTTCTAAAGTTGAAGACCTGCTTTTGAAATATTTCACCAGCCAAACACAAACCCATACTCTGCAGATATAGATCTCTTTTTTCTCACCGCTCTAACAAAAGTATAGGGTTTTTTTCTAGGGATGCCTTTTTGTGACAGAAAATGGAAAAGCCGCTAGCTACGCTCTTGCCCTGCACCACCCATTATTCCCTCCTATTCTCGACTGCCGGGATCAACAAATTATTATATCAATTTTCATGACGAAATTGCCCTCGAAAACTTTAATAATTTACGCGGAAAAAAAGGGAAAGAAGAAGAGTTGAACTGTGAGGGCATACCTCAACAGTACCGTAGCTGTCTGGTTTCGGATTCTGATTCGAATTTGAACCACTTGAGTGCTTCCTCTTTGTCTTCTCCAATCCGAGCCCTCCTCTCTCCTTCAACAGCTTCCCCAGTTTCACCGACTTTTTCGCAGCGAATTCTTTCAACACGTCTGCATCATAAAAAGAGGAAACAGCTTGTACTAAGAATGCTTGTGGCTTTTCAACGCATCAGTTGAAATGAATGTTTTGGACTGTTACCTTCGAAGCTGACGAGGCGATAAACTTGTCCGATAAGCAAGGTATCGTCTGGACGGAGAAGCTTGAGCTGCTTCAATGGAGTACCGTTTTCGGACTTGGCCGTGGGAGAGGTAACGACGAGTGCGACATAGTGGCCTGGATTCGAAGTCATCACCTCGTGAGCACTCACTGACCAGTAAATCCTCTCGATCTTGTTCCCAGGATGTTGAATCACCACCGTAGCCGCTTCCGCCGCTTGACAATTCCCCATCTGACAATCACCGCCACCGATCTGACTCGCCGCTTCTATTCAATCTCAACTCTCAGACCACAGCTGTTTTTCTCCGCTTGGAAGTCGACGCTTGCTTCAGATGAAATGGAGGCTTTATAAAACTGTTTGTGTATTTTTTTTTAAAATTCAGAGATTGCTTGGAAATTGCCAATGTGGAGTGAGTGATTGGGTGCCTATAATTATGGAAGTGGCCTAGCCATCAATGAGACGGTGACGATTCTGACCTCTCTTCACGTTCACCGACGTACGAACAAGAGAATCCAGGGATGTGACAAAGAGATCACCGAAAATCGAGAGAACCCAAAAATCACTGGTTCTCTCTCACTTCACTGCACCATAAATAAAAAAGAAAAATAAATGAAATAAATTTGGGATGTGAGTCCGTGACGAAGATGAACAAAAGTAGTAGAAAGCAGAAGCAGAAGCAGTGGAGATGTGAAGTGAGGAAGAAGAATGGTGATGAGGGTGGCTAATTATATGAGCTTCAGAGTGGAGGCGTGTGAGATCTGCCAAAACACCTGGTGTGGGGCAGAGCCCTTAAGGTTGCGTCTGCACACAGATTGTGTGTATTTGTGGGGCCTGCATCATATCTCTGTAAACTCAATGATGCATGCTCTCCATCTCCATCTTCATCTCCGTCTTCCCATCCTTCCAATTTATACAAAAGTGAAAACCTAACCCTAGCTCGCTCTGTACATCCCAATCCCCACAGTTGAACTACCGACTTTGCATGATTTTAAAAATAAATAATAAATTATTTTTTACATAAAAAAATAAAATGGCAGCGGATTTTTGTGAGGACGTGGCACTGATTTCGGGATGTGACTGAAAGTTTGATGTAAGATTCCACTCCGAATTAACGTGTACTTTCACGTGGGGTGTTGGATTCCTTCCACTCGCACGTGTTTCTTCTCTAAATTAAAATAATTAAAATCTGAAATTTTGTAAGCGTAATTAATTAAGTCACATGACACGTGTCTTAAAAATCCGATATTTGAGATGCTTGTGGAACTGGCATATCAATGCATTCTATCATTTCTCTTTATATTGAAGAAATGTTTGATCCAATATTGGCTTCATTGAGTGAATTTCACAACATTTAATACTAATTATTATTCAGGAGACAGTTGAAAATCTGACCTTAATGACTTTTTTCTAATAACTTAATAAGCTTCACTTATTTTATAAGTAACAACTAAGCACGTATTTTGGAAAATAAAATTTTCAAGTTATAAAAACACAAATCACGAAGTTAGTTGGAATGTTATTCAAAAGTTAGGTCGTGTTTGGGGAAATACAGAAAGGAAGTGGATTTGGTAAAAATCCTGAAAGAGGAGAGGAGGGTTTGGATTTGTAATTCAGAATTAGATAAGGAGGTTGACTTGGGAGGAGTAGGTTGGAAGGCAACAGTTATAGTCAAATATGGTATGGAAGTAGGGAGGGTGAAGGAGCACTTTCTCTAATGATTTGTCACCAAATTAAACCCAACATTATGTAATGATGGAGTTGACGGAGGAGGAGTTCACAGTCTAGAATTGGGGTAGTTGCTTCTTAGTTGGGGGTGAGTCCACCGGTTTATTCTTGTCCACATTCATTAATTGGGGGTGAGTTTGGCAAGTGTAGGCCTTATTTGGGAACATTTTTTTGAATAGTTTTTTGTTATCAAAAATAAAAAAAATATAAAAAATATGTTTGACAAATAAAAACTATTTTTTATTTTTAATTTTTTAAAATAAAAAATATAGTGTTTTTAGAAAATATATTTTAGTTGTTTTATATTATTTTTAAGGTTTTTTTTAAGAGATAATTATATAAATATATCGAATAATTTAAAATATCAATAGATATAAAAATTATTTTTAAAAATATTAAAAATATGTTAAAAATATTTTAAGTTTTCAAATCGACCTTCATTCTATAAAAATCATAAAATAACTTTAAAAAGCTATTTTTTAAAACTATTTTTAAAAATAATTATCAAACAAACCGCTAATTTTTATGGACAATTAGTTTTTACATCCATCTTGTGTTCCACTACATTATGGAGGAAAACCTAAGGATAAGAGATATTATTATTTTTTTAAAAATTACAATTTCTTAAAATAAAATTAATTAAGTAAACATTAACTTTTTATTGATTTTTAAAAAATAAATTTTATCTTCTCATAATTGTTTCAAACATCATGAAATCATTTTCCACTTTGTTATTTGAATCATTAAAAAAATTAAACATTTCCACATACTTTTAGTAAAGTGTTTTAAAAAAACTTTTAAAAATTGTTTTAGGAGTTGAATAACTTTTTTTTAATTATTTTTATTATTATTCTCTCTTATATAGACAAACAAAAAAAAATTAAATAGTTAGCCTTATATTTTATCCCTTATTTTTCAATATCACCCCATTAATTAATTAAATTATAAATATAATAACAAAAACATATATACATATGAGAAGCATCAATTCAACAAAGTCACAATCTCTTACAACTCAACTGTCGAAATCGCCATCTCTGTCATATTTCTCTACCAATCATGTTAGTTCATGAGTCTCAAGATCATGAAAGAAAACACCCAGAATTCCTAGACTCTCAGTGAGATTACCCTCCATTCTAAATCTACCCATTTTTTCTTTTCCTGGGAGATAGCTAGCAGATCAAGGAAGCTTTCTTCCATGTTCTGAACTGGGAAACTTGATTTTCAATGACATTGGAATCTCACCTTCTAGTGCGATCTGTTGCAAAGAAAGTCTTCATGAATCTGGGAAGTATGATTGAGCTTCAATTTATTTTTGTTTGGGAAAAGAAAGTTGACAGATGACATATTGCATAAAACAAAATTATCAGAAAAAATAGACGGAAAAGTTGTGCATTGACTTAAAATGATAGCAGATATAATTCTGTGGGCTTTATTCTTTTCTCCATCACAATTATTGCGGGCGCACTCTCGTTGATGCTTACAAGTCTTCTTTTATTTGATTCATTTCCTATCCTTAAAGTTCAATCTATTAAAATTCTTCAACGATATAAGGACATAACAGGTTGGAAGTTGGGTGGTGGGAATTTTGAAATTCAATGAGAATTTAAAAATTGTTCCAATGAATGTATGGTGGTGGTGGCCTTGTAGACCTGATTGTTTGATTGCATACTGAGAGAGCATGAAGGGGTTTGGCTGAGGCCCCCAATGGCACTATTGGGTTCAGTCAAACTTTGCATCCACTGTATCCCCATTCAATTGTCCAGTCCAAAGTTGGGGCAAATGGGCTACATGGGCTGGACTCCTGTTGGATTGAGTTTAGTCCATACTCAATCCTAGATGCATCTTTCCAACCCTGCAACTGAGAAAGGGGTTGTTCTTGTAGCATCACGGTTTAAAATTCTCAACTTATTATGAATACAGCGGTAATGCTCACTTTTTGCCCTACAACTGTACAGGTAGGTTACAAACAAGAATGGGCTCTCTGCAGTGAGACTCTAGACATTTATATTGAAGTGGATAGTTTAGATAAAAGACTCAATAGCTAGTGAAGGAACCAAATTCCCCACCCGGTGATCCGAGTAGAAGAGGAGGATGGATGCTTCCATGCATGATAGAAGAAATGAATTCGTCGGCATTCGTTGGTATGTCCTTCAAACTTATAATTACATGAGTAGGACAGGAGAGAACTATTGTTTTATATTCGTCTGTTAGGCTGAATTGCCCCTTTAGTGATGGTATAAGCCCCTTTAGGATGCAATATAACATACACAACCCATTAGGATGCACTAGACATTTGGGTGTGGATATAGGCTTGGTGAACCTTAATGAAGCGAAGAAAATCTCATGCAATGGCAGGAAGAGGAAATTGTAAGTTGACAAGGAACTCCTAGGATGTAAAGTATATCTCATCAAGAGTTGGTTCGTTAGTGTTGCACAGTTATATGGAGGGAGATGAAAAATTTATTGTCACATCAAGAGGAATTGCGAAGGTATTTCTGAACCATTGATTAGTAGACTAATCATCTTGTTTCACCTTTTTGGGGTGATACTGATGATATTCTCCACGTACCATAAGCTATCAACTTGTTACCTTCTCTCTTAATAGTCTAAGGTTCTAAAGGAGGCTTACGGAATCCGGTTTGATTCATTTTCTTAGACATCCTTGTGTTAGCCTAAGAGTTTTAATTAAGTTTTGATGATTACAAAATAAGGTCAAGTTTACTAATATTTTTAATCAAGTAAAGTTTTTGGGTTTGAATGAGAAAATCTAAAGAAAGCCCTAGCAATTATGAAAGAAAGTCAACATCATGTGGACTCAATTCTTGTGAAGACTTAAAGTGACTTAGGACAATATGTAATATGATATTTGTTGGTGCATGTAAATTTAAAACTTCTCTCACCCACTTAAAAACTAATTTTCATCCTTTCTTAAACTTAAAAATGTTGTTTTATCATAAAAATGAACGAATCTTTGTTTTAATTCAAAATCATAAGTCTAATTCTTTCTAAACTAACTCTAAAAGGTTTTTAGAGGGGTGACACAAGTTGTTGAAAGTTTCAAACTTCAAACTTGGGTTTTTTTAGGCACTTTTAAGTGCTATTGATTGGAAGAACATGAGACTGGTTTAATTGGTTGGGGAATCGACTCAACAAGTTTTGCTTACTTATTGAAGGTTGCTATAAATTTTTTTTTTTTTTTACTAGTTGGGGTATGGTCGGTTGAGTGGCGATGGAGGACTAGTTGCACCTTCGATTGAGCTCAGAAACTCTAATGGTCACTTACAAAGTATTTGATGTTTAATGCCTACTCAATCAGTCACACAAGTACTTAATCAATCAAGGCATTTTGTAGATTTTTGTGTTCTCAAGTTGAAAACCTATAAATTGAAAAGCTCTATTTCATTTATATAGATGGAAATAATTGCATTTAATTAGACAACTTTTTTTTTTTTCTCGTATTCAAATCTTTTCTTACAAGTACATTTATTTCTTACTTGTAGATTCCTTAGTGTACCATTCAAATCCATTCTAGTCTTATTTGTGTAGTGAGCTAAATTTGTTCTAGGATTGAAAACATTAAATTCATTCTTCATTTGCACTTTGGGAGGGAATAGACTTCAAGTTGATTGTATTGAGGATATTGTGAAGATCTATTGGAACCCAATATTCTAAGTGTAAGAAAGTAGAAGACTTTGATCTTAAAGTCTTGATGACCTCACTCAATCAAGAGCTTGAGGAAAGTAAATAAAAACAAAATGTCATACCATTATAAAAGAGTTTGCATACCTCTTTCTCTCAATCTTTTTAGTTTATTATCACGTTACTTGCTAATTTTTGGTTTTAGTTGATTGTTTTGAACAAGTTTTTTAACACTCAATTCAACCCTCTCTTATATGATTTACTGAATCTAATTAGTCAATTTTCACACTTTGTGTAAACCCTTAAATACAACAAGAAAGGATGTATTGAGACCTAATATCTAAAAACTCCTAAGAAAATCACCAATAAGCTATCATGTGAGGGCTAAGAAGATCACCTATAAGCTATCATGAGAGGACTAAGAGCCAACTATAAGACCGGGAGGAATAGGAGGCAAAAGGCCAAACTTCCTAATCCCCAACGGCCAAGTTCAAGTTATTGAATGATTAGGGAAACATGAAATAGAAATTGTAAACATATGCTAAGGTTAAAATAAAAGCAAAAATATGGTGAAATGGATAAAAACAAAAAGGAAGCAAATGAATGGTTATCTCTATATATATGCTGAAGTGGAGATACAAGAACTCTAATATATGCAGCAAGCACAATAAATTAGAACAAGTACTGCATGAATTATTCAGAGATGGTTGATGAAGAGGCTTATATAGAAGCCTATAAGAGGCATTAAATGCAATGCGGGAAGCTCAATAATTGGTAAAGGAAACACAATTTACCCCATGTGCAAGTGTAACGCACATATGCTTCAAGCAAAGCAGGAGGATGAATGCTTTCGTGCATGATCGAAGAAATATCTCCTTCGGGTCAAGTGTAACGCACATATGCTTCAAGCAAAGCAGGAGGATGAATGCTTTCGCGCATGATCGAAGAAATATCTCCTTTGGGTCGATAATTGTACAATTGGTGAGATGAAACAAAATCGTTTTTATTCTACATCCATTCACTGCCAGGACGGATCCACTCCTTAGCGGTGGCATATACCATTAGAGCACACCTGGGATCGATTCAGTACTACCACGTGAGGTTCAAGAGGGAAACCTGTTCACGGTATCCACCCAATCAAGATACATACATCCACTAAGTGGCCTTCAAAATATATGTAAATGTCGGTTGTTACCAACCAAAGAGGCATCTAGCGCAATACCTTTCTTCCTTGGTTTTTTTATTAACTTTTCACTGTCTTAACCTTGGGAGGAGAACTTCCTGAATTCCCATATGTGGGTGGCCTACAAGAGAGTGCAAAGCTGATCAATAGGTGGATTTTTTACAAAGTAGTACAAGAGGGGGGAAGATTCAGGGGGGGAAAGTAGTTGGTAAGTTTTGCTCCAACGGCCAGGCCTTCAGTCGGAAAGTAGATATCGGGTTATGTAATTTTGTATAGGAGAAGCATATAGTTTATCTTTTTATTTTTTGTCACTCTTCATCACTAAATATTAGACGGTTCATATCCTCCCTAGTTTTCAATGATGATATTCGCGTGTAACACATAAAGCTGTACTGACACTAGCCTTTTCAAATTAATCGTAGGATTGAGACAAGGTATTTGAGCAAGTGTTTTGGAAACGAACCAGTCTTGATGGGGCGACCCCATTAATGGTGATAAAGCGCACTGGAGTGTCCCCACAGTCTGTGGAGGGTCCGGGACGAAGTTTCTTGGTGAGCAATTTTTGGAGATGCGGGGCATGGCAAGATGTAGCCGAACCGACGCTGTCTCAATCATCCAAATATATACCCTTAGCTGCAAGTACCTGTGTGAATTTGTAAACTTACGATCTCGGACAAGGCAGGAGAACAATGATTTGGAATTTCTAGGGATTCATCATCATCACCAATGTCTCTATCCCCTGCATACTCCGCTGTTAACCTCTATTGCAGCGAGGTTGCCGACGAAGTGGTGGACCTCTCTGACCGCATTCCCTTTCCAAATTTGGATTCATCAACCGATGATGACAGCTTTATTCTTGGTCTTTTTGATTCTGAGCTTGATCAAATGCTGTGTTCTGAACGGTTACCGGTTCTTCCGGAAGGTGTCCGAGCTCGCCAAGATGCTGTCAACTGGATGTTGAAGGTGGTCACTCCCACTGCCTACATATATGCATGTGTTTATAATGAATTATTGTGTAGTTTTGTTTTGTTTGATTCATTATATAAGATTTTTCAGGTGCATTCTCACTACAATTTCAGACCCGAAACGGCTTATCTATCAGTGACCTATCTGGATCGCTTCCTCTGCACTTATGATCTTCCTGTAATTCATTTCATATTCTTCAGGGGAAAAATGATTTATCTGCCATTGTTTTGGGTACCTGGTTACGTGCAATGTCTGTTTTGGTTGATTGTGATTGTTTCTATTCAGCAGGGGAAGGAATGGTCCTTGCAGCTGCTATCAGTGGCATGCATAGCCGTAGCTGCAAAAATGGAGGAAAGGAGTGTTCCACTTCTATTAGACTTGCAGGTGATGGAACCCAGATTCCTCTTCACAGCCATGACAGTCCAACAGATGGAGCTCCTGGTCATGGCCGTCCTCAAATGGCGATTGAGTACCGTTACCCCATTCAGTTTTGTCAATTACTTCATTTCAAAATTCCCCTGTTTCTCCTCCCAATTTCATAGTTCCAGCAATGTCTCGGATCTCATTCTCGCCTCCTGCCGAGGTACGTCCTCTGTTAATTACCTAGTCAATACCCCTTCTGTTTCTCTCCCTCATACTAAAGTTGGAACTGTTCCATCAGTGACGGATCACTTGGATTTTCTGCCATCCTCAATAGCTGCGGCTTCTCTGCTTTGGGTGGCCGGTAAAAACGTGGATGATCAGATATTGGAACACTTCCACAAACGACTCAACAAAGTAAGCTCAGTTCATACCCTCTAGAAACCATTAATATTCTACATGAAAAGCAACTTGGGAAACAATCATTAGTTTGTTTGTTGCAGGAAATGGTAAAAAGATGTCACTATCTTATCAAGCAGAGCATGTGTTCGATGGCGCGTGTCAAAAGACAAAGATTGGAGCCAGTGCCACCAAGTCCAGACGGCGTGCTTGATGCAGATATTAGTAAGAATTGTGATGTGCTCAAATGTGGTGGTGAGGACTCAAAGTCGAGTCAGGACTAGACACCCAAAAAGCACAAAAAAAATTGATGGTGGGTTGCGACTTGCTAGTATATCGTTTGCGTGTGGTCAATTGTTTTCCCGAAAGGCCCGAGTAAGGTTGTATATCATTTGATAGGAAGTGCTTTTCTGTGTGTGAGTGTCGCTGCATTGAAGTGGTTTGTGTATAAGAACGTTACAGATTGAGACAATAATGATGTTTGATACTCCTCACTTATGTCGCACAAGTAGTGGGGAAAAACACTTTTCAAAGGAATGTCAACATATTTGATCTTCTTTTTAATTGTTTTATTTCATTATTTTGATAAACGATAGTGAAACTGTTTAATATTAATTTTACAACAACAATATGATACATGTGTAATTATTTTAAGGTAGAACAAGTAGGTGTCTATATGTACTCTGTCAATACTTGGATCTAGGAAATAGTATGTGACTCCCAAAAGTGGCATCCTTTTGAAACCTCATTTCAAATGATAAGAAAAAAACAGAGGCCTTACTCTGTTGCTGTTCAAGATCCGTTGATCTTGACAATGCATCACCATCTCAATTGAGATGGGGGGAAGCAGTAAGAGATAAAAATGGCGAAGGATCGGAGGTGCCTGCTAAAATGGGCGAGACAAACAAGCTACGCACATAGTATACCTCTAAAGTGAGAGGAAGGAAGCCCGCTTTTCTTATAATAGTTGAGACATACGCTCGGTTCAATCATGAATGCCCACGTACACCAGGTTACAAAACACATGGTAGCGACAAAAGAGGAAGTTTCTCTTTGCTGATCACATTTCAGATTAGTCAAACCTCCTGTTTTCGGCGTTTTTTGAAAAGTTGGGTTGAGCTGAGTCAGTTAGGCAGTCGCTTTGCTGTAGCCACGTCGCCAGCAGTGGTCAGAAGATTTATGTCATCTCGGGTGGCGGATTCACCAAACTTTCTCTTCTTTCCTTTCCACTGTTACTGCTCCGGGTACAGTTGTTTGAATGGGGCTATAAACCCAACCCATTGACGAGCAGAGGCCCAAGCAGAATGGTCGCAAAAGGCATTCTCCAAAATGAATCCAAACTCAAATGCTTATTAGGCAGGATAGATATTGTTGTCTTGAACCCAGCCCAATATAGGGGAAATGAAGACAAGCTTGTAGACCTCGCCCACTGCAAGTTAAAAAATATATGAAAATATTTTGGGACCAATTATATTTATTTTTATCATTTATAACCTTTTTTATCATACAGTGAAATATTATTTTCACTTATAGAGGTAGATATGATTGGTCCAACCCCGATAACTATCATCTAAAGTATGTTTTATCGTGAAATGTTATAGGTAGACGTGATTTGATTCAACCATATTAAAACCTTAGTGTATGAATGATTTTATTTCATATTTTTTTGTTTTTTTTTGCATGCATAAACAGTCGTTTAAGAGCTCCCACTTATTGTCAAGAGTGACATCAAAGCTTTCACATCTACAACATATACAATTGGCCATAAATATGGTTTCTTTTCTTCTCTTTCACAATCTAGAACAGTGGATAGAATGCAATTTCACAATTGATGGACACAAGGCTCAAAGGTTTGGGTGCAGCCACATCTGTTACGACTGTTATTCACGCCATTTGTCAATGTAGGACTTTCCCATTAGCATACTCAAGTCTAATCCTCATCCTTCATGTGGTTGCCAATTTCTTGTCCAACTGGAAAAGAGACCAGTTTGATTAGATTGCTTGTTTGACCCAGTGCTCAACATCCCTGTCATGACTCACGATGCTCAAATTCTGGATTTTAACGTGCAAAGTTGCACAAGAAATGTAATGGCTGTTGGAAACCGTTTTATATTTTAATAAAAATAAAATAAAAAGTTTTTTTAATTTAAATTGTGATCATTTAAATATTATTTTCCCTAAAATAAATGAAACATGGGATCACATCTTTTACGGAGTAACCATCCATTTCTATATACGTGAGATATATTACCTGATCTGAAAACTATCCTAAGTCTTCTTTGATATGAAGAAGAGAAAAGAATATACATTTAGTATTAATTCAAGAAGTGAGAAAAAAAAAATGGTTTTTGGTCTACAAGAATAAGTCTGTTAGTTCTATTGGTGTATGGACATAAGGTCTTGTAAGGATTAGTCAATTAATCCCTATTTTGTGTGAATTTGATTGCCATGATTGGATGTACGATCTTGTTATTTCATCATTCGGTTTTATGGAAAATGTTATGGACCATAAGGTCAGTGGGAGCAAAATAATTTTCTTAGCCTTATATGTGGATGATATTTTGCTTGCTTCATTTGAGCCGCGGATCCTACTCTGGAGACGGAAATACCCACATTAATAGCAGGCCTGATTCCAGCATTGAATAAATCGGCGGATAAGAATATTTGTCCATCTGTAATGGAAATTACATTCGTGGGAATATAAGCCGAAACATCTCCCGATTGGGTCTCAACTATTGGTAAAGCAGTCATACTTCCTTCACCTAAAGAAGAACTTGATTTAGCGGCTCTTTCCAAAAGGCGTGAGTGCAAATAAAAAACATCTCCTGGATAAGCTTCGCGACCAGGTGGTCTTCGTAATAGAAGAGACATTTGACGATAAGCTTGTGCTTGTTTGGAGGGATCATCATAAATAATTAAAGTGTGTCGTTTACGGTACATAAAATATTCAGCCAGAGCTGCTCCTGTATAAGGGGCAAGGTATTGTAATGTAGCAGGTGAGAAATGCTGGGGTGAACTAGAAAAGTTTGGGTAGAGCCGAATCTAAGTGTTGGCTAGGTAAGCGTCCTGTAGTAAGAGGAGTAGTTATGAACCCTATAAACCATCCCCATGGGGGTGGTGAGGGGAGAGCCCCAATTGGTAGAAAAAACCCACAACCCCTTGGGGTTATCCTGCATTTGGAAGAAGAAGTAGAAAAATGAATAAATATAGTGATAATTTGATTCTTCGCTACCGTAGTAAGTAGTAAATCGGAGAGAAAATAGAATTTGTTTCTTCATCTTTACAAAAAAAAAAAAAGAGAGAGTAATTAACTTTGGGCTTGCTTCATGAGGTGAAGCGATTCCTCTCGCAACAATTTGATATGAATATATGGGTGAAACTTCTTATGTCATTGGCATAAAGATTGAGAGAAACAAATCTCAACGGATATTAGGATTGTCTCAAGAAACCTATATCCATAAAGTGTTTGAGAGATTTTGCATGCAGGATTGTTCACCTAGTACTGCACCGATCGTCAAAGGTAACAAATTTAGTTTGAACCAATGTCCAAGTAATGATTTGGAGAAAAAAAAAATTAAAAAACATTCCTTATGTTTTTGCAGTTGGGAGCTTAATGTATGCTCAGGTTTGTACAAGACCTGACATTTCTTATGCAGTAGGAATGTTGGGTAGATATCAAAGTAATCTAGGTCTAGAATACTGGAAAGTTGCAAAGAAAGTCATGCGATATCTTAAGGGGACTAGGATCTACAAGCTTACATACAGGGCGATATTAGATTTTCATGGTTGGAGGTATGATTTTAGATTTTCATTTTATTATTAGCCAACTAATCCCTATTTTGTGTGAATTTGATTGCCATGGTTAGAGGTACGATCTTATATTTTCATTTTATTACTTGTAACTTTTAGAGATTTTTATCTAACAATGATGACTGCTTTACTTCAGAGTTATACTTATATCTAATATACTATTTGATTAAACAGAGGTTGGTCCATGGCGCTGGGGCCTAAGCATAACAGATATACTTTTCTCGACTTGCTCAATTTCGAATTTGTGTCTGGGATTCCGGGAAAAAGGTCAAACTCCTGGCATTTTGAATGTGGAAGGCGGCCCAGAATGGAGATGTGAATTCAACACAATTGGTGGGCTTAAAATTCAAAACTCATGCCTACTGATCTGGACCCTAAAAAGTCCTTTTAAGATATGAGCCTAATGTTAACCATGTCATCATACTCATTTCAATTTTTCTTTAATTTACAAAAAAAGTTTTATTGCAGCATCCTTTGTAAATTTCGACACTGATATCATTATTTTATAGATATTTTACATGAGAAAACAGAAAATTATTGAAGCATCTAAAGATAGATGCTTCGTCCCCACCCTATGCCCATGGCTCACGCACGCTTCGCGTCCAACCTAACCTTCTTTTTCCGCCATTAAATATCATTGAAGCAAGCACATGGCGCCGATAAATCCAAAATCTTTCTCTCGTCTCTATTTGAACACTATCCCTTATCTTACATAACAAGTAGCATAATGAAATGAAATGAAATTATGATTTTTTTTGTATACTTTATTCATGATTCCAACGTCACTGTCACATTAATACATTTTATATGATTGGACAATGAGCCTACATTTGATAATGGACACTTAACAAACGTGGAGAGTTGTAAAGAGGTCAGGCTATAATCTCCTCCAACTCAATTCCGGATATCACACGCCAATAAAATCATCTGGGCATCTCCGCATCTCTACTGGAATCTCTTTCTTTGGCTTGAATTCTCCATTGTTGACGTCGAAGTTGGTCCTCTTTCCATCACCCGAGAATGTAAACAAATCCTTGATTGTTAGCGGCTAGCGGTTAGATGTTCCCGTAATTTCCTCTTTGTCTTTGGATCCTATTCATTGCTTTAGTGTCTGGTATCTCTCGATTCCCTCGTAATATTCGTCAATAAGACTCCATAAATAGAACATCTGGAGAATTGGTTCCTGGGTTTCGTTCTCAGGCCTTAGCTTCTTCATTTTCAGGTATTGTCTCTCTTTGTTTTCTCTTACATCTATTTGGGTTAGTATTCCTTTTAGCCATTGTTGAAACATTTTTCTATTTACTCCCTGTTTGCTGGGAAAAGGGGGAGCAGAAAAGAACGTAAATTTCTTAATCTTCCGCTTTATGCTGTTTTGCTTTCCAAACAAAAGTGGAGCGACTCAAATTTTATGATTGGTTGAAGGGATTTTCTTTCCGGGTCCCAATTTATTTAAGTGCAATAGGAGAGGTCTGGGCTTGATTTTCCTTACCTTTTCTAGGTGACCAAACGTAATATCAATGATATTATTAATGTACTAATATTTTCCAGGAGTTGGGTTGAGAAGGGCATGGACGAGGGTCATCAAATTTGTGAGGACTGGAAGCCGTCCAGTGGAGCAATTGAGAATCATAGCATGCCTTCTTCAAAGGGAGGGAAGGGGAAGAGATTGTGGAAGAAGGTGAAGTATCAGCTAGTTGAATACCACTCATTGCCTGCCTATTTAAGGGACAATGAGTTCATTCTCGGCCATTACCGATCGGGATGGCCATTGAAGGAGGTTTTGCTAAGCATCTTCACCATTCATAATGAGACTCTCAATGTTTGGACGTAAGATTCCTATCCTAGTCTATGTCCTGTAGACGTCTTTGTTGTTTGAGGAAGATTGATTTTGTTTCTTGTTGGTTTATTAGATTTCTTTGATTGATTTTAGAGTAGAAACTAGAAAGCATGGAATTTGGAACATATGGAAAAGAGCGGGTTTGCTTTCTTTTTCTTTTATTCTCCATGGATGAGGGAACAAATGTCACAGTTTGAGGTCTTAGATAACTTAAATTCCCTGTTGGGTTGGTGTGGTGCCATTGAGGGTCAGATTTTCATCTGTTTCTTTAGGCCAACCTCAATATTTAGAACAGTACTTATTTTCCAATTAGCCAAACAGAACTATGAAATAACATAGTTTATCTGCTTTGTCTTGATTAATTAAATAATGTTTTTTTTTTCTGCATTGTAACTTTCTTGCCTTTGTGCATAAATCTTATCTGTTACAGGCATTTGATAGGGTTCTTCCTTTTCCTTTCCCTGACCATATACACTGCAATGAAGGTTCCAAGTGTTATGGATCTCCATTCTCTTCAACATTTACCAGACCTTATAAAAAGAGCCGATCTGCAAAAGATACATGCTTTACTCCTGACTTGCCTGCCTTCCTTGCCCAACATGCCTGATTTACATAGATTACGGGGGGAGTTAAAGACTTCATTGCCTTCAGTGGATTTGCTTCCATCGGTTTCGGGTTGGCATGTCCTAGAACTTCTCACCAAATGTTTGCCCGAGCGGTTTTCCCATGGAAATCATACTGATGTTTCTGTTCTGGTAATGCCCTTCTTCCTTAATATCTGCTGGTAAATCAAATAAGCATGCCAGTTATGAAATTTCTTTAGATATTGGATTCCATATGACATTATAGTCTAAGCTTTTATAGCTAACATGGATTAAAACAAAATTCAGATACCCCACAAATAGCAGGTCAGTAGTAGTAATTACTCAATAGAGAATTATTTTTTTCATTTCCCATATGGATAGTTGTTAATGGCTGTTAACTTTGCTCCTTTTTACTAGTAGAATTCAGGCAGTTAGCTAATGCAGTAGAAGTAGTCCTTTCTAATGGTTCTTTTCCTTCCACTTGGTTGGATGTGATCCATACTTGGCTATGTTTACTTTTTTCTCTTGTGAAATACTCCATTTGCTGATGCTGGTTTGCTGTTTGTTATTCTCTTTGTAACTCTCAGAATTATAAATCTTGGATTTAGATGTTTGGACTGTGTCTTTGATGAACCTTTAAGTGGCTTCTTTCTTGTTTGATTGTCAAATATTAAACATTTCTCTGTCACCCTCTCTAAAAATACCCTTTCGAGTTGAGGGATAAATAGAGGGGGTGAATGGGTCTAACTTAAAATTTACAAGGGGATCGAGTCAAAATTAGTGATTGGAATCAAATTCTTTAAATTTTTTGCCTATTCAGCTTCAAGATTTGTGCAGATATGAAATTGTTGTCACAATCAAAACACAGAGAATCAAGAAGGGAACAAAGCTTTTACATGGAAAAAACCCAAAACAGGGGAGAAAACTAGGTGATTTTTGTCCACAAGCACCTAGAAGAGTAGGAAGAGTACAGGAGTACCAATATGTGCATGTTGTTTCCAATCCACAAATCCTTTCCAAACTTATACGATACAGCATAGAGTTAATAGAGTTACTAAAACCTGTATGAAGTACTCAAAGGATTTGTGCACCTTAAGAGAGATGAGGTAAGAAAGATATTGCATGATTGATCTTGGATATACATAGTTTTTGAGTCTACAGTAGGTTAAGTGATTTAAAAGGAATGATCTGAATAAGTAAGTTATATAAAGCGTAGAGCTACTAAAACCGGTATAAAGTACTCCAAGGATTTGTGCACCTTAAGAGAGTCCAAAGCAGGTTAAGTGATTAAAAAGGCATGGTCTGAATAAGCAAGCAAGACTTTCTAATAAACTGTCCGATTTAGTAATCTAATAAGTTATATACATATGTGTATA
The DNA here is from genome assembly GCF_004353265.1 of Vitis riparia. Lineage (NCBI taxonomy): Eukaryota > Viridiplantae > Streptophyta > Magnoliopsida > Vitales > Vitaceae > Vitis > Vitis riparia. The sequence goes on from NC_048437.1 coordinate 5,571,839, forward strand.
TATAAATTGAATTACTGATTTCCCATTTGATTAATCCAATCTCTCTCTTGGTTAATCAATGAGTGAATTTTTGGCTTGATAAATCAAATCGAGACAGGTTGGTCAAAGAAGAAATTTCTTGCTTTCCAGACCCAGTTTTTACAAATTCCAACCAGCTGCGCTCACCCCCTTTTTTTTGTGTATGCGTTGTGTAAGAGAGATGGGAAGTGAGATGAATATCAAAATATCTCATAGTAACAAAATATTATTGAAAAATTGAATAGGACCAAGTTGACATTGAAAATTCAGAATTATGGTTGATGTACTCATTAAATTAAGCACTGAATCCCTGTTCTAGTTCCACCAGTTGCTAAATTACAGCCTGGATCTAGTCTCCCTTTCAATTTCTAGAAGTTCTTCAAACATCACCAAATTTCTAGTTTTAGAACATGAGTTATTTACTTTCATTAATTTATGCACAGTGGTGTTTGGTGCATGTGAATTCTGTGTTTTTAGAGCCTTGCCACCGAGTCAATTTGAACATCAAGAATTCTGTGATTTCCATGGAAGACCTCATTTGGTAAAAATTAAATTGCTCTTATTGTTATTATTTTTCTGTCATCTCACTTTATGCAAGCAAAAGCACATTGACAGAATCCTTTCTGCCAATGGGGATATCTAATGTAATGGTATTTGGTAGCAAACCAACAGTTTGGTGTGGAAAGCCTCCCTCCATTTGGAGAACTGACTTTCTGTTGTAGTGGTTAATGATTGCTTTCTTTTTGAGCTTCTTAAAAGTTAAATGAAGCTAATGCCTTTCATCATGTTTTTTTTTTAATAAATATAGCATGATGTGAAGGAGGATGTGGCAAACATGATTGCACCATTGATTTTGAGGCCAATCACAAGGTGGCCATTTTATGCCTTCTTGGGTGGAGCAATGTTCTGCTTGTTAGCCAGCAGCACGTGTCATCTCCTCTCTTGCTACTCAAAGCGTTTATCATACATCATGCTGAGACTTGACTATGCCGGAATTGCAGCCCTCATCTCAACCTCCTTCTACCCTCCTGTTTACTACTCTTTCATGTGCAACCCTTTCTTTTGCAATCTCTACCTTGGCTTCATAACCCTCTTGGGAATTGCCACAATCTGTGTTTCTCTTCTTCCGGTGTTCCAAAGTCCAGAGTTCCGTAGCATCCGAGCAAGTCTCTTCTTTGGGATGGGCGTATCTGGGATTGCACCTATTCTGCACAAGCTTATTGTGTTCTGGCACCGGCCTGAGGCACACCACACAACGGGGTATGAGATTCTGATGGGGTTATTCTATGGGATTGGTGCACTGGTGTATGCTACCAGAATTCCAGAACGATGGAAGCCAGGGAAGTTTGACATTGCTGGCCACAGTCATCAACTCTTTCATGTATTAGTAGTGGCTGGTGCGTACACTCATTATCGAGCAGGGCTGGTTTACCTCAACTGGCGGGACACCGAAGGGTGTTAGGCTTGGATCTTGTTTGTTTTTTCTAGGGGGGTGGTATGCACCTTGTTTGTTGTTTCCAGGGGAGGTCTTCCTATAAAGGAAAAGTTACAAAATGAATGAAATTATTGTGTTTCTTGCTTTCATTGAGAGTCGAACTCAAGACCTCCCGCTTACTAAACGGGTGCTCTAACCAACTGAGCTATGAAAGCTTGGTGGTTGCCTTTACTGAACAATTTATACTTCAACAAATTTTTCATCGCCTTACACTCCGGTCACAGATTGATAGCGACGCAACAGGCGCGAGGAGTGCCAATGGCTCACATGGCCGGGGGGCCATGGTTTCCTGTGTCGTCTCTGTGGGTGGTGAGCTGCTCCTTAATTCAAGTTCTCACCACACGCCCTGCTTCTCCAGCTCTAGTACTGCCATCCACATGCAGCTGCCTCCCTGACACTAGGCCCTACCCATACCGTTGTAGAGGTGAGTGCAATTTGTTGAAGAGTATCGTATGCATGGTGAATCTAAATCTTACTATAATAAAAAACATATATGAAAATAATCAAGGAAATATACAAAATAAAACCCATAAGATCAAATATTCAATCCAATCAACATTTCAATAAATAAAGTGCAATAAAATATTAATAATATTTTTATTCTTTTAATTTAGGTAAAAATATTTATTTTCTTAATTTTAATAAATTTATTATTTCTTTCTTTGTATAATTCATAATATATTCCTATATAAATTTATAAAAAGAAGTAATAAAACCTAATATTTTCATTGTCAAATTAGTAAATTCTTCGTGCTACCAAAGTTAGATTACTACCAAACAAAGTGACGGATCACTCAAATGATGGTAAACCACGCCTTCTTATTTGAGAGAAAAAAAAAATCCATCTTAATATCCAAGCCTTCCATTTCCTAACTTGATTTCAATAAAGTTAAACATTACAAGTTTCCTATTATAAAATTTAAATAATCTCCTTAATTTATGGAATTAGTGTTCTCCATCATTTTTTTAAGTGAAAAAAAATATGTTGAAGAAGTTAAGAATGAAAAGAGAAGTTAAAATCTTATCCTATAACACTAGTTATAAATCACCATTAACGAGTTTGTTACTTCACAAGTTATTGAAACCATAAAAGAAGATGTTTTTTCAGCATGATTTTTAGTGTTGGTGTAGTATATGAGGTATGAATGATTACAAAGAAAAAATTAGGACCTTTTAAAGAATATTCAAGAGACTTTAAAAATATATTGCAATAAAAATCGATTTCAAATTAAGACAAAGTTTGATGATTTGCTTGTGGCTAAGGTATATATATTTTTTTCAATTACTATGCTTACTACAGTATTTTATCATTTTTTTAGCCGGTTCATATTAACTCTTCACGGATATAAGTAATCACTCACCATTAAATAATGCTAAAAATAATTAATAGTATGATATGATGAAAAATGTTTTCACCATGTTTCAAGATAAAGTTCCAGAATGGAAATGATCGAAGTAAAATAATCAAGTATATTAATGGAAATAATAAAAAAAATATATATAAAACAATAAATTAGGAATCAAAAGAAGACACATAATGAAATAATAAAAATAATCAAACAAACTAAAGAAAATAATAAAAAAAATACACAAAATGGAAATAATAAAAAAGAAATCATAAAAAAAAATGCATAATGAAAAAAACCCATTCCCTTTAATATTTCTATGAATTTATAACTGCAATTATATACTAATAATATTTTATTCTCTTAATTTAGAAAATAATATTCGTTTTTGAAATTTATATATATTATTCCTTTCTTTGTTCAAATCAATGCATTATTTGTATAATTTTATTTTATTTTTTTACAAAATTAACAAAACCCAACATTTCATTACCAAATTATGAAATTATTAATCTACAAATATTATAAAAAAAAAAATGCCATCTTGTCCCATAACACATAAGCTTCCTTTGCTCCAATGATTGTTATGTCTACAGACAAACCCAACTTAATTTCATACTAGCAAGTTTAGTGCCCACTTGTCTTAACATGCTAAGAGCTTTCCTTCCAATTATTGCATTATGACATGTTTTACTCTATGTTCCACAGAGTATTAAGGAATAAGGACCCGGACCCATGTCTCAATATAACAAAAATTAAATTGGATTTTTTCTTTTCTAAATTCTCTTGTTATTTTAAATAAATTAAATTAAATATTAAAAAAAAAATTGGATACCTTTGATGGAGGAAATGTGATAATATTAATGTATTGATTGTCATTCTTGCAATAGAAGAGTCACTCCGTGACATCTGCTTCCTAGTCCTTTGTTTTAGTCATTCAGGAGACAAATAAATATTAAAAAAATAGTAAGATAATGTCAATTTAATCGTTATCTTTACAATAAAAATGAAATAAAACATCTTTTAATTTTTTAAAATATTTTTTATTCTCCCTTTGCTTCTTCTCCTTGGAAAACAAGCCTCCGTCTTTGTATATATATTTGAAAAATGTTTTCCAATTTTTATTAGTTAAAAATTAAACATGATGTAGGAAAATCTTGGCAGAGAGTTGGATAATGCCAAGAAGGGATCTTGTTTCTAAATACTTTTGTCGAATTAGAGGTTGACCAAGCGGTGCGGTTACACTTGTCCAGATCCCCTGCACCACATCCACATCACTTGAAATACTTTCAAGAATCTTACTGCGTGTCGGATGTATGTTGTTGATCCCCTCAATCCCCAGAAAGAACACTTACCACTGAAGCTGACAATTAACCGTAACAAGCGGAATGGGGTCAATCGACGCTCCAAAAGACCCAAGTAAAAGTCGGAACCGGAGGCCGAGGGCAGAGTGTCGGTACCCTCCACGTGTTAGGATCAACGTGTCATTCCAAGATCTCCACACCTGCAAAAAAAGTGGGACCCGCAAACCCATACCCATGGTGCCGTAGTGGGGCCTCATTTACAACGCAGCGTTTCGAGGGTTTGTATCTACCGACGCAAACAGTGGGAGTGAGAGCCAAAGTAGGAAGGAAAGGAGTGTTGCTAAGTTTCTAATTGCTATATTTAGCGGTGAAGAAAGATACAAAAACGCGACTTCACAGATGGCGAAAAGAGAGAGCTAGCAGACGACAGAGCACGTCTATAAACGAGGGTTTAAGATGGTATCGCCGGAGCACTCACAGTTTCATACTTCTCCAATGGCCAAATCACTGGTTCGTGGCAAAGCGGCGTCGATTTTTTCCGAGGGGGTTCTGTTTGTTGGGGGAGCATTGGTGGCCTTTTTGTTGGTTTGGGGTATCTGGTCTATGGCAAGCCCTGCTTCTACCCCTTCCCCCAATTTTGAGAGGGTGGTTAGTGACCCCTTGAGTACGAGTGTTTCAGATGAGATCGATTCGTCCGATTGCGCCGTGGATGGGCAGGGTGTTAACCTGCGCCACGACCCGCCTGAGCCCACCTTCTACGACAACCCGAAGACGAGTTATAAGATTGGGACGCCGGTCAAGAACTGGGACGAGAAGAGAAGAGAGTGGCTGAAGCTTCATCCGTCCTTTGCCGCCGGTGCAGGAGAGCGGATTCTGATGCTGACGGGCTCACAACCGACACCCTGCAAGAATCCGATTGGGGACCATTTTCTTCTGAGATTCTTCAAGAACAAGGTCGACTACTGCCGAATCCACGGCTACGACATCTTCTACAACAACGTGCTGCTGCAGCCAAAGATGTTCACTTTTTGGGCGAAATTACCGGTGGTCCGAGCCGCGATGATGGCCCACCCGGAGGCGGAGTGGATCTGGTGGGTCGACTCCGACGCCGCCTTCACCGACATGGACTTCAAGCTCCCCTTAGAGAGGTACAGAAACCACAACCTCATCGTCCACGGCTGGCCCAATCTCATCTACGACAAAAAGAGTTGGACGGGCCTCAACGCCGGCGTCTTCCTCATTCGAAACTGCCAGTGGTCCCTAGACTTCATGGAGGTCTGGGCCAGCATGGGTCCCCAAGCCCCAGACTACGACAAATGGGGCAAAACCCTTACTTCAACTTTCAAAGACAAGATGTTCCCAGAGTCAGACGATCAATCGGGTCTGGTTTACTTGCTTGTGAAGGAGAAGGATAAATGGGCAGAGAAGATTTACTTGGAGAGCCAGTACTACTTCGAAGGGTATTGGGAAGAAATAGTGGGAACGCTCGACAACATCACCAGCAAGTACTTGGAGATAGAGAAAGGGGATAACACATTGAGGAGGAGACACGCCGAGAAGGTGAGCGAGAGCTATGCTGAGCAGAGGGAGCCGTATCTGAAGAAGGCTGGCAGTGGAAGATACAGTTGGAGAAGACCCTTCATTACACACTTCACCGGATGCCAGCCCTGCAGTGGCAAGCACAACCAAATGTACGCCGGAGAGTCTTGTTGGAACAGTATGCAGAAAGCCTTGAATTTTGCAGACAATCAAGTCCTCCGCAATTTCGGTTTCGTGCATCCTGATCTACTAGATTCCTCCACCGTCACTCCTCTGCCCTTTGATTACCCTGCCTAAAGGCTAAAGGTGCAGTTTGTTTTGGTGCGGTTTTGTAGCCTTGATATAATTCAAAATGTCAAAGAATAAAATAGAAGAAGACAGTCAATTGCAGTCCAAAGCATCACTTCAGCGAAGTGAGTATAACAGTGGTTTTACGGTTTTAGTATTTAAATAATATGTAATGGGTCTGGATTTTGCTTTATGTATATATTAGTATTACTACTACCATACGGATGCAGCGGGATGCTCCTCATTCTCCGTTTTGCAATCTTTTCTTTTCATTTTTTATCAAGGAAAAAGCTTTTGCGGATCTTTTGCTTTTGGAGCTTCACCCATATTCCATGATTGAAGGATAATGTTGCTCATCAAGGAGAGCGCATGATGAAAGAATGATGTTGGGGTGAACTTTTCTTGTGTGGTTAAAGAAAAAGACTGGTAGATGAATGACACTTTAATTGTTTTGACTCAATTATGGTGTTTTTTGAAAGCAGGCAAAGCATCTCCAAAAGGCCCTTAATTGAAGATGCTACTGTGGGCACCGGAGCCTTTATAGATTGGTTTTTCATGTCAGCTTTAAACTTTGGATTGCTTAATTTCGTGTATTTGTAGGGCTTGGACTGTATACAGCGACTCTGTAGATGCTGATGTTCAGAGTCAGACCTATCTTGTATATGTTATTCAAGAGAATGACCCATCTGAATGGGCACACATACATTCAGGGACTAGTGGGGCCCGTCTGCCTGTGATTATGTCTGTGGATGGAGGACATGATTCTAGGGCCTTTGGGCAAACAAACTACTAATCCTACGGTAAAAGTGCTTAATTTGTTGGACGTCACAGGTATTGCATGTTGTCAGAACTCACGTCTCCCAATTGTGCCTAACCAGTTCGCTGTTAAATATCTACCTAACTTCCCATCTGATTTGCATGGACTCACATTTATGATGTTGCAGCATCTCTTTATAGTAACCATGATGAGACTCATCTACTTTTTGGCCATGGGTGCTGCCTCTTTTAATATGCATGATAAGTGGTTTGGATTCAACAATATTAATAGATGGGCTTCAGTGTAGAATTTCAAATGGAAAATTTCTTGTGTTTGAGTTTTGGTATGGGAATGGGAATTGGTCTAGTGGACCGGTACTTATCAGTTATCACTTAGAAATTAAGTTATATTTCCCGTTGCTATATTCATAAACCACATAATCTGAATACCATGCGCTTTCTAAGCCTTTAAACTTAAACTGTTTGCTCTCATGTCTAGCATGAAGAATGAACTTGCATAACTTACGCCGTCATATCCGGAAGTAAGTCACTTTTTTCTCATCTTTTGTTGGAAAAGAAGCTTGTGAAGACAAGGGGCTTGTGAGTTGCGTTGAATAAAAGAGGTTCCTATGGAAACAAGGGTGCAAATTGAATCTAATAGCACAAGCACTTTTGATAGTAATCAAGTCCACTATTGTAGGCAAATCCCCGGGATCTTGGATTGATTATGTTCCTTGTTTCTCGTTGGGCAGTTTTAGTCTATTCGCCCAAACAAATCATAATCAAATTTTTTATTTTATTTATTCTAGCTTATAAAAATAGAATATATCCATATGTTTGGTTATAAATAAAATAAATATTATATATATTTTTTATGTAAAAATATATTTTATTCATCTTAAAAGCAAAGATAACAATTATATATATATATTTTATTTTATAAAATTTACATTAATTTCCTTTATCTCATAGGAAGTTCTCAAAAATCTTGAAAAAAAAAATCTAAAAAATTTACTTTTCATCTAACATAATATAAAAAAAAATAACTATTATTACTAGTATCTTATTTATTAACTTAAAACTAAATATTATTATTTTATTTGTTATTAAATTTAATATCCAACCAACTCGTTACTCACTTATCTTCCACACATACCAAAAACCTATAAAAACCAATATAAAAAACCAAGGTTTGATATTCCAATGCCTTCCTCGACTTTATTTATTTATTTTTGTATTCCTTTCTTTACCTCAAATTGTTGCTTTCTTTTACACTTCAAGAAACCCGTAAACCCTATATTTTTTAGCCATCATTGTGCACAAGAACTACAAACCTATTATTATTATTATTTTACACTTCCAGAAATCCATAAACCCTGTTTTAATTTATTTATCGTTTTTATTTCTCTAAATTGCCACCCCAGGGTAAAGTGTAGCTGATCCTTTGTGTATATAAATTATAACACACTTCACGATTTTTCTTTTTCTTTTTCTAAAAACTTAAATTTTTAGAATTTTCCAATTTCTAACAATAAATCAACCCATAATCTTAAGTTTCCAATATTTTTATTTTTATTTTAAAAATAAAATAAACTAGCCTTAATCTAAATTGAAATTTTCTAAAAAATATCTAATGTGTTCAAAACTAATTAACAAATATAATATATTAATTTAAAGTTCGAATCTTACTTGAAAACTATATATATATATATATATATATATATATATATATATATATGAACTTACGTTCTCTAATTCTCTAATTTTTGGTTAATAGGATTTTATGAATAGAGAAGATAAAGAGAAAATCCAATTTATACCTAGGATTATTAATTGCAAAAAAAACTCTTTTACCTTTAATGAATTTAATTAATTAATTAGTTTCTTTGTAATTTACTGTTTTACCCCTAGAATTAATTTGGGATGTTACATCCTCCCTCCCTAACAAAAGTTTAGTCCTCTAAACTTTACATACCTAGGTCTTGAGATGTGTATGTTTTTCTCTCATTTCATCCTTTAATTTCCAAGTGGCTTCTCGAATATTGTGATCGCTCCATTAGACCTTTACCAATTTGACAACAACATGATGTAGTACCTTTTCCATCACATTCACAATTTGAATGAGTACTTCTTCATAAGTCAAGTCCTCAAAAATCTGAATAGGCTCCAACTCCACAATATGAGAGGGATTAAAATATATTTTCTCAAAGTCGAAACATTAAACACATTATGAATAAGGATGAAAATATTAGTAATCACGGATATATCGGTACTTCGATTTTACGGATATATCGGAAAATTTAAAATTGTTAAAAACTCATGAAAATATAAGGAAAACCTCATAATAATATAATTATAAGTATAATAGACATTTTAAAGTTATTTTATTGAAAATTTTGATACATGTATAACATGATTGATCATATTTGATAATAATATCGTATGCATCGATAAAAATATGAATTTTATAAGTGTGCATTTATTATTAAATTACATTTAATATTATGATATTTGATTATAATATGTCTAATTTTAAAATATATATTAATATTAAAATACGATCCATTTAATTCAATTGTATTAAACAATATAAAATAAATTATGATATATATATAATTTTTTAATATTTAATTAATTATTAATAATATTAAAAACATTATGAAGAAAATTATATAATTTTTATATTTTTGGTAATTAATTAAAAGAAAATTTTGTATTTAATTATAAAATAATTATAATTAATTTGCTATTTAAAATATTCTTTTAATATTTTCTTTATATAATGAGTTTAAGTATATATAAGTTTAGTACACATTATATATCAAAGGCCAAGTTAGCCCAAATGACAAGTGGAGTGAACCCCAAACCTTTTGGTTTGGGGTTCAAATCCCTTCGGAAGCAAACTGGGAGGTGCACTGTAGCACATTGACTTCACTATAGCGCATTTGGCTTTCGTTGACTCGCGTTGACCATGCGATATATCAGGAAAAATGGCTCCCGAAATATATCGAAATATCTTAGACAAACTTGGGGGCAAGACCACTTTATATGTCAAAGTGTCTACTCTTTCTAATATTTCGAATGGACCCACGAATCGAGAATTGAGCTTTCCTTTTCTCCCAAACTCATCATAGACTTCATAGGTGAAACTTTTAAGAAAACATGATAACCTACCTCAAACTCCAAATCTCGCCTGCGATTGTCAACATAATTCTTCTGTCTACTCTTAGCTACTTTCAATTTTTCTTTAATCAAGACAATCTTTTCAACAGTCAATTGCACAAGTTCAAGCCCCAAAAGTTTCATTTCTCCAACATCATCCCAACAAACAGGAGATCAACATTTCCTACCATATAACCCCTTAAAGGGTGTTATCCCAATGCTAGATAGAAAGCTATTATTATAGGCAAACTCCACTAAGGGTAACTAATAATCTTAATTACCTTTTAGGTCTAACGTACATGCTCTCAACAAATCTTCCAAAACTTGAATTACCCTTTTTGATTGTCCATCAATCTAAGGATGGAAAACAGTACTAAAATTCAAATTAATACCCAAAGCTTTCTGTAGACTATGCCAAAATCTAGAAGGAAAACGAGGAGCTCTATCAGATACTATAGAAACAAGTACACCATGCATTCTTACAATCTCCTTTACATATAAAGAAGCTAGATGATCCATAGAGAAATTGACTTTCATAGGTAGAAAGTGAGCAGACTTTGTCAATCGATCAACAATCACCTAAATAACATTATTACCCCCTAAGGTACTTGGCAACCCTGTCACCGCATTAAAAGTGGTTTGAGTATTTTGATGAGTCATAGCAAACATCCGCCCTTAGACTCTAGGTTTATGTTTACCCTCCATATTCTCTTCATCAAGTTTCCCAATTATAAATTTCTTATTCTTTGGACAATCCCCAATCATATGTCCAGGATTCTCATAACTAGGGCAAGCTTTATACTCTTTATAGCAAGGCTTACCCCAATGTTTCTTACCACAAATAGAACAAGCCACATCTAAATTTTACAATATTTTCCCTTTATTATGACTTTCGGTTGAAACAAACCTTTTTGGTGCTTGACTTTCATAGATAGAAAGTGACCAGACTTTGTCAATCGATCAACAATCACCCAAATAACATTATTACCCCCTAAGGTACTTGGAAACCCTGTCACCGCATCAAAAGTGGTTTGAGTATTTTGATGAGTCATAGCAAACATCCGCCCTTGGACTCTAGGTTTCTATTTATCCTCCTTATTCTCTTTATCAAGCTTCCCAATTATAAATTTCTTATTCTTTGGACAATCCCACATCATATGTCCATGCTTCTCATAACCAGGGTAAGCTTTATACTCTTTATAGCAAGGTTTACCCCAATGTTTCTTACCACAAATAGAACAAGTCACATCTAAATTTTGCAATATTTTCCCTTTATTCTGACTTTCAGTTTAAACAAACCTTTTTGGTGCTTGGTTATCATGGGCACCATCACTCTACTCCTCTTCCTTTGTTGCTCTTTGTACTACTAAAACTCCTTATTATCATTTTTTGCTATAAGGGCTCTATCTACAACCTTTGAGTAGACACTAAGTTTCAAAATAGATATTTTGTTCTTTAAATAGGGCTTCAATCCATCTTAAAGCTTTAATGCATTTTTCTTCTCTGTAGAAATCAACTGTGGAGCAAAACGTGACAACTCTGTAAATTTGGCCTCATACTGGGCCATTGTCATATTCTCCTGTTCCAAACAAACAAACTCTCCCACCTTTTGTCATCTAACACTGTTAGGGAAGTATTTTTTGTAGAATATCTCCTTAAATTGTCTTCAAACTATAGGTCTTTGATCATCTGCCACCAATGATATACCTCTCTATCTAACATAAATGTTGCATAAGAGGCTTTTTGCTCCTCATAGCAATCTATAACATAAAAGAATTTCTCTATCTTAAGAATCCAAGCTTTTGCTTCCATTGGGTCTAAAGTACCAGAAAAGTAGGAAAAATCCAACTTCTTAAAGTCATCAAATGAGCTACCCTTAGAAAATGAGGATTGTCCAAGAGCATGAGTCTTAGCAACTCTAACCTAAAATTCAACCAAACCAGCCAAAGTTTCAAGATACCTATAAAGCCTTTTTGCATTCATGAGAGGCAAACCTTCAAATGAATGAGGTACATCATTATTAGTCTGTTTTGGGAATATGTTAGTCTTCTTGGTGGCATGTTGTCCTAAAAACATTAGGTATAGCTAAATTAGTCACTATGAAACCAATTAAACAATTTAGAATAAATGAAGGAAATATAATTTATACTATATGAACTGAAACTTAAACTAATGCGTCACTCATCTATACCCAATCTAAACCAATTTAAGTTCCCAACAAGATTATAACCTAGTTCTCTGATATCACTCCATCACGCCCCAAAACCCACTCCAAGAGCATGACAATCATTTCACACCTCAAGCCCAAAGGCTCAAAATGGAAATGACACAAACATTCGGTTTGTAACTATAAATTTCTAATTACCAAATTCCTATTTAGAGTAGTAGAACAAAAATTCTAAAATCTTCAAATCTCAACTTTTAAACTCACATACCAAATATAGTATTTCTTTGTCCAAGCAAATTTAAACTTAAACAACAACTAACAATAATCAAATTATACATTTAACAAAGTCCCAAAAAGATTAAACAAATGTATTAATAAAGCCAAATTTTCCATCTTAACCAATACTCCTTGCTCGAACTGAAGGTACCTGAAAAAAATTATCAACAAAGGGATGAGCTCAAAGTCCAATAAAAATCATTAATATAGTTTCATGGATCAAATATTTTCAATTATACTTACAACAAGGAGATATAACACATACTCTTTTTATAAAACTTTTGAGTTAAATATGTTAATACATTTAAACTATTCAACCAAAAAGTCAAATATTATATCCCGTTGACAAAAGTCAAACAAACCAAAGTCAAATTCTTTATTTTATTTATTCCAACTTACAAAAAAAGGATTTCTTCATATGTTTTGTTATAAACAAAATAAATGTTATAACACATTTTCTATGCAAAAATATATGTGATTCATGTTGAAAAGCAAAAATAATAATTACACATTTCAAACAATATATATAATTATTCTTTTTTGTAAAATCCGTATTAATTTCCCTTATTTCAAATGAAGTTGTCAAAAATCTTAAAGAAAAATAAGTCTGAAAAATCTACTCTTCACATAATATAATATATATAAAAAAATAATAATTATTACTAGTATCTTATTTATTAACTTAAAACTTAAAACTAAATATTATTAATTTATTTGTTATCAAATTTAATATCCAACCTACACATACCAAAAACCTATAAAATCACTTATCTTCTACACATACCAAAAACCTATAAAAATAAACAAGGTTTTATCCACTGTAACTATATATATTCCAATACCTTACTCTAGTGCACACGCGTCTCTTTTTTTCTTTCTTTTTTTTCCTACCCTAACACGCTAAACCCTATATTTTCTACCCATCATTGCGCACAAGAAATACAAACCTATTATTATTATTTTTATCATTATTTTATATTTCGATAAACCCTATTTTTATTTATTTACCATTTTTATTTCTCCAAATTGCCCCCCAAGTACAGTGTATCTAATCCTTTATGTGTATATAAATTGTAACACACACTTCACGTTCCTTTCTTCTTCTTCTTCTTTTTTTTTTTTTTTTTTTCCTAAAAACTTAATATTTATAATTTCCCCATTTCCAACCACAAATCAACCCATATTTTATATTTTCAATATTCTGATTTTTTTTAAAATTAAAATAAACTAAATTTTATGTAAATTAATTTTTTTAAAATTAATTAACAAATTTAATATATTAATTTAAAGTTAGAATCTTACTCGAAAAATTACGTTCTACAATTTTCTGATTTTTTGTTATTAAAATTTTCTAAATAAAGAAGATAAGAAGAAAATCTAATTTATATATATGACTATTAATTATAAAAAAATCATTTTACCCTTAACGAGTTAAATTAATTAATTAGTTTATTTGTAATTTAATGTGTTATGGGGTGTTACAACTCAGCCACCGACTCCCCGTGCCCATCTGAGAGAGTCACGGCTTTTCCATCTATCCATCCCAAGGTACTTCCCCCTCTTTCCTTCCTAAGCACTTCTTGGTAGTAAATGAGAGCTATATGTTAGGTAGCTTGGGAAATGGGCAGTGTTAATTTATTAGATGTTTTCCTATGCAGAAAGGATTTGGCTTGGAGAGACCTCCTAGGCGGTGTGGCCATCCAGTGGCAGCGGCTATTAAATTTGATCCAGTTTCATCTATTGATAGTGTTGAGACTGCAATGAGATTATGAGGGTAAACAACCATGCTTCTTATTCCAACAACCACCAAAAAAACTGGTGGTACCAAAAATAGGTACTTGCCAACCAAGTGCCCTTCGGAGAAAGCAGCCTTGAGATACCATTCACAGATACCTACCTACGAAAATGCCCATCTGATAATTGGAATGTCTAACAAGACTCCTGATTCCTAACTTGGAATCTAGCTAAAAGCTGCAATCGTCAGCTCAGCTCATTGTAATACACAATGAATCAAGAAGGAAAAACAGCTTCCAAGAACCATTCTTCCAACAACAACAAAACCCCACCTTGAATCCATGCTAGAAAGGGGGAGTTGGTGCCCTTCTGTTTTCCTTCTCTCTCTCTTTAATATATCCTCGACTTGCTCCACCACATGAAAGTAATGGCTTTTGATCACTCATTTTTCTCCCTCCCTCTAACTGGAGTCTAGACTCTCTGGTCTGCTATTTGCATGTGAATTGATTCAATGCAAAAGCACATGCCCGTGGAGGTGTGCAATGGGCAGACCCCTATTACCATCCAGGAACGGCAGTGAACACTAAGTATTAGATTCACGTGAATATGACCAAGCATCTACTCTCAATAATGACTGAATCAACAGTTCCCACATAACCCATGTTGATTTACCATTGAAGTGGCCAGTATTTTAGATTGAAACTATTATAGGGTTAATTTCATTAACCCATCAAGGTTTGGCGTAAGTACACTCTATCATTATTTGGTTTCAAATTTAGTTAATTATCACATTTATAAATTTATTTTATTTATTTATTTAGAGAGATTTTAAGTAAAAGATTTTAGATAGAAGTGTTTAATAATTCTTTAAAAACTAAAATTTATTTAAAATAAATAAATTTACATATGAAATAAATTTATAAGGGTGCTAATTAATAAAATTTAAAACCATTAGTGGCTTAATATATTTTCACTAAACTTTAGTAGCTCTCAATGAAATGAATTGACCCTATATATTTGAGAAACCAGGTCAACAGCTGAGGGTCAGCCTGGTGAATTTCTATTCTAAAAGATTCTGTTTTGGTCCATTTAAGGTTAGGGATTAATCTGGGAGTAGAGAGAGCGAATCTGCAGGCACCGTGATGTTCGCACAACAAGACGAGTAGGGAGAGCGAGAGCAAATCTGCAGACACCGAGATGCCCGCACAACAAGACACTACTAATTTTAAAGGAAAGCTATTTCCCATAAAAGTTTGGCTTCTTTGGAAATGCATTCCCAAAGTAGGCTTCCTTGGAGTTATCACCATATTTGTGGAGCAAACCACGCGCACAGAAACCGACTTTTGGGAATGCGACAATACTAATATTTGGTAGCCACCTTTTTACATGATTTCATAGTCCACCCGTCAACAGAAAGCCATGACTGAATCCAGCAATAAACAGTAAACACGAAAGGAACAGGATGCAGGAACAAGCAACCCTCCAGTTCCAGTAGCAAATGACATTCACTGCAAATTATTTACTCTCTAACACAAATCTCTTTGCTGATAAGACATGATTTCCAGAAGATAGGCTGTTTAGCCCATTTATCAACAACAATGGGGTCCAAATAAAAAAGGGAAATTCAGAGGATCGTCAGCACCATGTGAACGGAATGTGGAATATGTACGTTGCACTTCCATTCATAAGAAAACTCCAAGCACAATTGTGAAGTCTGTCTACAAAAATGCTGCAACAACAGTTTTCAAGCTATTATATAGACTCATCTTAGCGACGACTAAATTACTGTTTGCCAAAACTTCTACACAAAAGACACGGTTAAGCCTGATAATTTAATTATCCTAATATGAATAGGCAGGTGCTACTAATAATTAATAAAGCAAGACAAGCGTATAATCACAAACTTGCAATTTCAAATTCAAGGGATATCTCAAGAAAGCATGGCAGTGGATTCATCGTCATCCCCTTCTCCAGCTGGCACTTCATTAAACATGTACTGGTTCTGATACTCCATCAAGTATTGTGTTGATCTCTTCACATCCAAAAACAGCTGGTAAACTCGACTTATGTCCTCCATCTCTACAACCTTTCCCTTCCGCTTCTGGCAAGCTAATGCAGCAGCTGTAATGAGGTGAATGGCATATCTTAAGGATGTTTCTACCCCAATCTTTGTCAACAAAACCTTTGCCTCTTCAGACATGTCCACATCTTCCTCTTGGCATCTGATGTCTAGAATCTTGCGAATTTCATCTTCTGAATAAGGTTGTGTAGAGATAATGAGCAGACGATCAAGGAGATCAATGGGAATCCCATGTGGGGATTTGTAGTTTGTGCCTCGGATTGTAGTAATCCCCCTATTGGTAGCAACAACTAATATTGGTGACATCTCATTCTCCAGAGCACGGTTCAAGAAAGAGAAGCATTCAATGTCAAGCATGTGCACCTCATCAATGAAGAGAACACCTGGCACAATCTCTGCCTTCCCTTCTTCCCTCCACTCTGCTACCTTTGTGTCAATCTGTTCCCTCACTTCAGCACGGATTTCACCAGTGTCACCAGTGAAAAGAGCTAGAAATCCCTGTGTCCTGAAAGTGAAAAAGTAGAATCAGATAAAAGAACTGGAAAACTACTCAAGAGGGTGAAGTTATGCCAAAGGCTCAGATAAATGATTTGTAGAGGAGAAAAAATTGAGATCTATCCTCAAAAGCTGAGCAAAGGGAACAAATCACGTAAAGGCAGTGGAAATTAAGGATGCAAGAGAGTAAAAACACTGTCACTAGTTATCCAGTCTCCTACAAAGAAAACATCTCAGCAAGATATATTAAAACATAGTTAAATTGTAACACAAGGTTCTCAAAATGCACAAAGATCATTTCAAGCATGAGGAAGTGTTGTATCACCCAAATCAAATTCTTAAGCATTACATGTCAGTTCATTGCTCTCACCCACAAAATGTTTTTAAAAACCACTTGTTCATTAGTATCCTTGATTCATCCAATTCGAACATTTCAACCCAATATATCCTTCAACAGCAAAGCTATAATCGCTCCTTCTTATGGTTGTGACTAGAAATTGGTCAGCATAATTTCTATGCACACCAGGACCCTTTATCAAGAAATATTAAAAATATTGGTGGTTACAACCTTCATGCCAACACATGCACACAACTGCTAATGAAATTGGCTTTGGATATAAAAAGACAAGTCAAACATAAATACAGTTAATGTTATTTATTAAATACATAAATAAAATTGATGTTGACATGAGTCATGTGGAATTATTAATCCTTTCAATATTCTCTCCAACCAATGAGATTTTATTTTTTTTTATAAGCAAGAAAGAAATATTATAGATAATCAAAGAAAAAAAATTATATGCCAAGGTACACAAGATGTATACAATGGGTACCAAAAGGCTTTTCTATAGAGAGAGAGATAACACAAAAACCCGTCATGTCCCTTGGTTAGATCCCATCCAATCTACAAAATCAATTAAAAGAATTCTTCCATATACATGCTAACCCTTGACACTAGACTTCTAAGAAAAGAGCACTTAAGATTTCAAACACTCTTTGATTTTTTTCCTTCCAAATTTTTCAAAAAATTGCACTAAGGAATAACTCTCCAAACTTTCTTATGTTTTATTCCTACAAAAAGCAATGTCAACTTAACAGAGTCCCCCTAGCTGTGGAAGGAAGAACCCACATAAAACCAAATAAAAAGAACAATAGATACTGCCCTCTTTTCCTAGAATTTGAAGCTAATACAAAGTCTACACTGTTCCCAACAAGCTTCCCACACAAAAAACTCACTTTAGATGGGATCCATGGATTCCAAACAATGCCCTCTAGTAAAAGAAAAGGCCATCCTGATTCCAAGACGAAAAATATAGATTTGAAAGAGGAGACACCATTCCTTGAGGCCTTCCAAACCAACTTATCCTTCTCTTCCCTCTTCCTGTATCTTCCTTGCAACTTGGAGAAAAATGTTTCTACATTGTCGAGCTCCCAATCATTGAAATGTCTAGAGAAACACAGATTCTAGTGGCCCCCCTTGCCTCGGTCATCCCAAATACCTATCAGCCAAGCCTCTTTTGACAATGCTAAAGCATGGAAGGAGGGGAAAGACACACATAAAAATTCATCCCCAAACCACATATCCTTCCAAAATTTCACCCTCCTCCTATTACCCACATCAAATGATGTTCTACTAGTAAATAGGTCCTATCCTTTTCTAATATTTTTCCATAACCCAACCTCATACCCTTCACTTGCAAGAACTCCAACCTATTAGATTAAAAGATGAAAGTCCTCTCGTCAAGTATGAATAAAGATTGAGAAAAGCATTCAAAAAATTTCTTATAGATGATTAACTATGTATCTCACTCGGATTTTGTAATGATCAAACTGGCTCAATATGTCTCATACCTCACTCATGTGGAATACCTTTGATATTAATCTTTCTAACAAAAGCTTCCCAAGACCTAGGGCATATCAACACCTTGTAGCTTCTACACCCAACTGATTTGTTTTAACAACTTAATCTTTATTCAAATAGCACATTAAAAACATTATTGATTCACCCCCCAGATCTGCTAGTTTGAAGTTGGGTACCAACCTACAAGGGTGGATGAAGCAGAATTTTCTGAAGGTGTTTCCCAAAACCTGTGAGGCTGTGAGTGATCATACATTGTTTCACTTGCTTCAACTGAAGAGCTTTGTCTTAGTTGCGAAAGAATACATAGTTCTGATGCACATTTTGGATAGCTTCAATATTTCTTATGCCAATACTAAGAGAATAAGTTTTTTTTTTAATAGGAAATATCAATTGTATTAAAAATGTCTACCAAAAAGGCACACAAATGTATACACAATGCATACAAGACACTGAGGGCCAGAAAAGCAAAGGGAAACACACACACACACAAAAATCCCCTCACCTTACTTACAGCTCAACCAAACAATAAAATCAAACAATGACAAGGAGCTATCTCCTAAGAGAATAAACACATATCCAGACACAAGCACAAATCTCTTCCTATTTGCCAAAGTGACAATGATTTGGAGAAAGACTGCAAGAAACATACAAATACAATTTACCAGAAATTAGCAGAACATGATCAATAGTTTGCCTTTATTTATTTATTTACATTCTTTTAAAAAAGACCAACAGCATATACAGTTCCTATTCATACCATCAATATATCATATATGAAA
Source organism: Vitis riparia (assembly GCF_004353265.1). Lineage (NCBI taxonomy): Eukaryota > Viridiplantae > Streptophyta > Magnoliopsida > Vitales > Vitaceae > Vitis > Vitis riparia. The sequence continues at coordinate 5,591,139 of NC_048437.1, forward strand.
TGACAGGAGAAACAGAGACAAATAAGAGTGAAACAGATGATACAAACATATTGGATAAGAACAGGAGAGGTAAAATCTACAATGGAGATTTGATCCATTTTATCAATGAAAAATGAAACAATATTTATGGCTAAACATTAAAATGCTGATGATGTTGGCGGTATTATTCACCTCATAGACATAACAGATTGTCAAGTTAAACAAAAAATTTGGGGCAAACAGCAGTACTAACATGCTATAGTTTTTTAGGTGTTAAAGAAAAAAAAGAATTAGGAAAAGCCAATAAACACATGTTTCATATGCCAAAGAACAAATATTTCATATGCTGGTCTATAGAAATTTGTGAGAAGACATCCACTTTCTTAGAGCTACATAAAAATTAGCATAGGAAAAGATCCAGTTGTAGAGTAAGAAATGGACAGCTGTACCCCAAATTTGCTTTCATGGTTTCATATAGGTCTTCTAGAGTCAATAAGTTTACATGATACTTAAAAAAATGATTTAAAACACAAATCAGTTCATCGTTTAGATAATCAGTTATTCTTTCACCAACTTTTGCCCAATCATTGCATGATATCTAATAGCCATACCCAATTCCTAACAAAGCAAATGTTCTCATTTCAGTAGTATAATGGAAAGATATAAGCTTATTACAAAAAATACTCCATATGCCAGTATGCAACAAATACAACAGGGGTCATTGCTGCTTTGTCAAAGCTGTACAAATCCAGAAATCCAAATAACTGTCAGTAGCTCTGCATGAAACTCATCTTTGACCTCAGGGCTTATCCTCAACATATCAAAATCTATTGTAACCAAATTTCGCAAAAATAAATAGATAACTAATTCATGGGCAATAATAGTTCAAGAATCTTAATATAGTTTCATGGAACAGTTCTACATGCATAAGTTTAGAAGATAACAAATTGTGATCACCATGTTCCGTAAAAGTTCTTTTTTTTTTTTTACTATGTCATCTCAGTTCACTAGGAGCAAACATACAGGCTTATATAGAGTACTTCACACACCAGAGCACAACAAATACAGAAGGGATAAATGTTGCTCTCTCAATGCTATACAAGAACAGAAATTCAAAGATCATCAACAGCCGAGTGAAACCTACCCATAAATTTCAGAGTTTACTTTCTACATAGCCCTTGTGATACCCAAAGGCTTATATGGTAACCAAGTTACCAACAAAAACAATTATCAGTAATATCATGAGAATCAATAATTTAAGCATCTTAGTCAGAAAGAGCAATACCTGCTATTAATAACATCGATTTCATGAAGTGTAACGCAATGCACGACCTCCTTCCTCTTCTGCAACTCCCCATCCGGGCATTGTACGAACTTGGTTTGAGGCCCCATGGCATCATAATCCCTAGACCTTGAAAATGACCTTCCAAGCTTCGTAATCTTCCCAGAAGCCTTATCAATTGCGATCACGTCCCCGCTCTGCACCTTCTCCTTCCCCAAGGCCTCAATCATCTTAGCCCCCAAATCATACACGGTCTCCATCTCCGTCGTCTTGAGCGTCAACTTCCCGGTCTTCGACGCCGCACCAGCGACCGCAGGGCGGTCAATTTGGACCTCAACAACCTCCCCCTCAATAACCTCCGTCTCTTCCTTGATTCGCACACCGATGGCCTTGCGAAAAGCTTGCATTAGGGCTTCGGTTTTAGACATCTCGAGGGAGAAGAGTTCACTACCGGCGATCATGGCAAATGGAGTTTCTTGGCCGAGGGACTTGGCAATACCCATAGCGATGGCGGTCTTGCCGGTGCCAGGCTGGCCGGCGAGAAGGACAGCACGACCAGCAATTTTGCCTTCTTTAATCATCTGGAGGATGACTCCGGCGGCTTTGCGGGCAGAGGTCTGGCCCACCATGCCCTCAGAAACAGCACGAGGTTCTAGGGCAGAGTCGAGACCAAGGCCGCGGATGTGTGAGTGAGCGCCTATACGCTCTATTCGAGTTAGGTCTCGACTGTCGGAGAGTTTGAGCTCCGCCATCTCTACTCCTGACGTCGGTATCGCTGCAGGGAAGAGCGGAAGAGAGGGAGAGAGAGTTCAGAAGGCAGACTACTCTGTTTTCATATGGTCGAGGGCGGTAATGCTTTTAGGGCAAGAAGATCCAACCCTCAGTTTATTTCTTTTTTTCTTTTTTTCAGAGAAAAAATTGGTTAAATATATTAGAATAAATTGATTACAAGGACTGAAATCCCTCCCATATTTGAAGTTGAAAATTGATATAAATGTGCTTTCGATCTTTAATTTTTTATTTTTTAAAAAAAGAGATTGAAATTTAAAATGTAAAAATAAATTAAACTCAAACATAAAGAATATTCAAATTAAAATGAAGAATAAATTAACTATTAAACATAAAAATAAAATATGAAGATAATGGACATGAAATTTGTGTTAATTTCAAAGAATAAATAGAGGTTTCACTTTTATTAATTTTATGGCCTTCGGTTTGGTGTTATTCTTTAAAATAAATTATTTATTTTAAAAGTGTGACTTATGAGTGGGACATAACGATTTGTCTCCATTGAGTTGTTTGTAATATTCAATATTAGACAATGAAGAAAATTATTTGTGTTATTTTTAGGTTATTTTTAGGTTTAAAATGGATAATATTTATATGATTGGATACAAATTATTATAAATAAGTTCAAATAAATAACATCATAAAGAAACATAATAAAAGTTACATTATTATTAAAAAAATAAAATAATTAGTAAGCTGATATATCTAGATTTTTATTATTAATGAAAAATTATGTCATATCGAAAATGTACTTGCAAAATAGCTTTTCACTTGTAAAACTAAGTTTTGGGCTAAAACGATTCTTTCATGAAAAAATAAATAAATAAATTTAACTATTTATTAAATTTATATTTAAAATAATCCTTATATTATCATACAGGAGTCATATCATTAATTTTTAATATTTTATATTTTTTACTTTAAGTTGAAGCCTTAATTGTCAATTGAGGTTTCAGTTAAATAATTATGGTTTCATTTTGTAACTGAAACCTTAATTGTCAATTAAGACTTCATTTTTGTGAGAGGATGATGTGACATTCACATGACCGAAAAAACATCATATGAATATAAAAGAGGCTTAAAAGATACATTTTTGCATTCAAATTGATCTTTTTGACCCAGCATTCTATAAAATCTTTCAACTTACATAATCTCTTATATGTTTAGAGTAGTCATTCCCTAATGTTTTTATTTATTTATTTATTTATCAATAAGTAATATGTGTATTGCAAAAGAGGCGCTAAAGAAGCGACTCAAATAGATACAGTGTAGAACAACTCACCCCCTTACAAAAGAACCCAAGCCACAAAGAAAGCACAAAAACCCTCTCTCTTAATGCATACACACTCAATCAATAAAATCTATTAAGGTCGAAGGACCATCTTTTATCCACAGTTTGGTTTCCTACCAAAGTAAATACACAAAAGAAATTTTTAGCTTTTGGATGGACAACACACCGTCCTAAAAAACAATTAAATTCCTAGCCTTCCAAATAACCCAAAAAAAGCATAACGGCCTTAAAAGCCACACCACCTTCCTCTTCTTGCCCACAAAGGAGCCTCTCCAACCTATGAGAGTTTCCTTAACCAAACGCGTAAATACCCAGGATACTCCAAAAAAAGAGAGGAGCAAAGTCCACATCTCCTTTGTTCTTTCACAATGAAGAAGCAGGTGGTCGATCGACTCTCCACACTTTTGGCAAAGAAAACACCTATTTGCCAAAACTCAATCCCTCTTTTGCAAACGATCCAAAGTCAAAACTCTACCCCACGAAGCCTCCCACACAAAGAAGCTAATCTTGGGTTGAGCACATGACCTCCAAATAATCTTTGAAGGGAACAAAACAGAAGATACCGGTTGCAATGCCTTATACAAGGACCTTACCGAAAAAACACCATCATTTGATTTCACCTATCTCACCATGTTCTCCTCATCCACCCTCACCATTATTCCTTCCAAATAACAAAGTAACATTCCCACTTCTTCCATCTCCCAATCATTAAAAGACCTATTGAAAGTAGGAGTCCAATTTCCCCTTCTATCCTCCTTGGCTGTCCAAACTTCAGTTACCCAAGCCTTTTTTAACGTTGCTAAGGCAAATAGTGATGGAAAATCCTTGTTTAAATGGTTGGTACCACACCACTTATCTTTCCAAAACCTCACATTCTTACCATCCTCCACTTTAAAGCCAAAAAAAGGGGTTACAAGTTGTCCCACCTTATTTATAGCTTTCCACAAACCAACTCCATATGCCTCCCTAATCTCGCAAGATGTCCATCCTCCAATTTCCTCTCCGTACTTCCTTCTGATCACCTGACTCCAAAGAGCCTTTTTTTCGTTTGCAAGCGCCATGCCCATTTGCCCAGAAGAGCCTTATTGAACAAACCAAGGCTCTTAACCCCCAAACCTCCTTTACTTTTATCTTCACACATAATCGGTCATCTTACTAAGTGAGGTTTTTGCTCAAGAGAGCTACATTCCCATAGAAAATCCATTTGTATTTTTTCCAACCTCATCCTAACCGCCCTAGGTAAATGGAAGATGGACATAAAATAGATCGGTAGGTTGGACAGAGTACTCTGAATTAAAGTAATCCTTCCTCATTTTGAGATGTATTGTCACTTCCACATAGCCAATCTCTTTCTGAATCTTTCCTCTATTCCATCCCATACACCAATAGAATTAAAAGGGGCACCCAAAGGCATTCCTAGATAGGTGAAGGGCAAATTTTCCACTTTATATCCATATTCATCCGCTAACTCTCCCACATTTTCAACTTTACCAACTGAGATCAATTCACTTTTTACCATATTCACTTTTAACCCTGACAAAGCCTCAAACCACATTAACAGCCAGTACAAGTGTGTCAACTGATCCTCTTTAGCTTCACAAAACACCAGCGTGTCATCAACAAACAATAAATGAGTAATTTAGACCCCCTCTTCCCCGAACCATACAAGACGTCAAAAAACTCCAACAATTGCTCTATTCATTAAAACACTAAAAGTCTCCATCACTATTACAAATAAATAGGGCGAGAGGGGGTCTCCTTGCCTTAAGCCCCTTGAGCCCTGGAAAAAACCTGTTGAACTACCATTCACCAAGACTGAAAAACTGACAATGGATAAACACAACTTTATCCACCTACACCACTTTCCTCCAAATCCCATTTTCCCCAATACCGCCAACAGAAAAGACCAATCCACATGGTCATAGGCTTTCTCGATATCTAATTTGCACAAAATTGCCCCTCTATTACTTTTCAGAATGGGATCTATTGCCTCATTTGCGATCAGAACTGCGTCCATAATCTGTCGCTCTTCCACAAAAGCATTTTGAGACAAAGATATCACTTTGGCTAACACTCATTTTAACCTGTTAACCAACACCTTAACTAACCATTTGTAAAACCCTCCCACCAAACTTATTGGCCTAAAGTCCTTCAAGTCCTCAACCTCCCTTTCTTAGGAATCAACACTAAGAAAGTTGCATTCAGGTTTCTGATAAATCTCCTCGTCTCATGAAACTGTCTGAACAAATTCATAACTTCATCATTCACAAAATCTCACGCAAATTGCCAAAAGACCATTGAGAAGTCATCTGGCCTTGGTGCTTTTTCTCCATAACAGTCAGCCAGCGCTTCAAAAACCTCATCCTCTGAAAAAGGCTTCTCTAGCCTCTCCACATCCCCCACTTCCAGCCTTTAAAAAATTAAGCCATCTATACTAGGCTTCCAGTCACCAGGATTTGTCAACAACTCTTGAAAATTTCTGCCAACCTCCTATTTGATTTCACTTTCCTCAGTTAAACACCTTCCATTTACCTTTATTCTATTAAGTTGATTCCTCCTTCTGTGAGCATTTGCCATTTTATGAAAAAACTTGGTGTTTCTGTTCCCCTTTTTCAGCTAGATTTCCTTAGACTTTTGCCTCCATGACACTTCTTCTAATAATACCCACTTCTTATATAACTCCATTGCCTCCTTCCTAGTCTCTTCTTTTTCCATTGACAGAGAACGACCTCTCTCTTCCTTATCCCAGTAATCTATTAAAATCTATGCTTTCTGCTTTTCGCAGTCAATCTGACCAAAAACCTCTTTATTCCAACTTCTTAACAATAGTTTTAAAACCTTCAATTTTTCAATCGAGATGAAACTAGCAGATCCACTCACTTGAATCCTCTCCCACCACTATCTTAGCATATCTTTAAAGCCCTCACTTTTCAGCCACATATTCTCAAATCTAAAAGGCGTGGGTCCTCTCTTCATTCATCCACCATCCAGAAGAATCGGGGCATGATCAGAAATCGACCTAGCCAGAACAGTTTGGACCACCCTTTGGAAATGAGCTTCTCATTTCTCAGAAATAAGGAATTGATCAATTCTTGACTTTGATCAATTATTGAGACCTCCACACCACGTGAACATCCCTCTTTGAAGAGACAAGTCTCTTAAATCTAACTCCTTAATTGCATCTGAAAATCTCCTCATTTCCTAGGACAATCGACCTCCTCTGCTCTTCTCAGAGGAGAATCTAATCATGTTGAAATCTCTTGCTACGCACCATGGTTCATTCCATAACCCTCTAATTGCCCCCAGCTCACTCCAAAATTCTTCTTTCTTGACTTTCACTGTGGGCCCATAAACTCCTGAGAAACACCAATAGAAAACCATCCTCACAATTCTTAAATCGGCAAGAAACAATAAATTTTCCCACCTCCATCTCCTCTAATTACAATACCCTGTTATCCCAAAACACTAAACCCCTCCCCAGCTACTCCCCTAGAATTAAAAAACCCCAACTCCAAGCATCTTCCAACCCCAAGGCTTTTGACCAAAACATTCACATCTCCTGGATTTTTGTTTCCTGGAGACACACTAAGTCGACCTTCTATGATTTAATCACATCATTTATTAATTTTCTATTTTCCCTATCATTTGTCTCCCTTACATTCCACGATAGAATTCTTAGTTTCATCTAACAGCCTCTTGGTGGCCCCGATTCCCTTCTATTCCACCATAATTCACCGACCACTCAAGTTTTTTTAACTCCTGATCAAATTTCGAAAGTCTTTGACCTTTCATCTTTTTACCGGTGACTCTCTAAGAACAATTTCTTCTTTCCTTTATTCTGTTGAAGAGTTTCAAGGTCTCTCTTTCAAAGCCCTCCGCAGGCATTCCCAAGCACCGATAAAATCTTGCCAGACAACTATACCTCCAAGACTCGTCGTCATCGTCATCTTTCTTAGCCATGTCGTTTCTCCTTTCTTCCAACAAAAAAGAAATACTCGTTCCCATCAGATCATCCATTTCTTCCGTCGGACACACCCTCAACGGAGTAAAGTTTAACTCCCCTACACTTTCCTTCACCACGACGTCAATACCGCACCTTTCCTCCAACGCATTCACAACCTCCTTCCCCTCTCAAAAAGCAAACCCCTGAAGGCTTAAGAGTGGAATACCTGACATTTTCCTCCATCAACCACTCATCCGCAGATGAAGCCCTTTCATTCTCATTTCTCTCCGTTGCATCAAACATCTTGCCAAACAGGAGCTGTTCTTCGAACCAGTTCATTGAGGGCGATTGACCGAAAGAAGCCCTAGCTTCTTTTAAATGTCTTTCCTTTGTGGGCCTATAAGAAGGGCAAGCCCACAAAGCTTCAATGGGTTGTCCATCTAAAAAACTCAAACACAAACTAGGCCTGCATTCCACCATTTCCTGCCCAAAACAAAGAGGGCTTGAATGACCATCACTGTTGGCCTGCCCTGACCCTCCGCTGGACTGCCCCTCTTCTTAACAATCCTGCGGCCCACTTAGCTTCTTCATCTCTTTTAAAGCCCAATCCAGATGGACTTGAGAGACTTAAAGAGTGGGCCTACACTGATTAGGCCTATTAACCCCTTCACTTAAGCCCACCTCTCTTCTCCCTTTACCCTCATTCTTCTTCCCCAAAGCTGAAAAAGCTTCAGTTGTACCAGACGCCCCATCTCCATCAAGTTTTTCTTCCCCTCTAGTTTTTTTGATTGAATCTGCCCCCACAACCTCTGCAACACGCTATATTTCCTTTCCTTTGCTATTGCTACTCTCCGTGCGTGATCCCAATTCCCTTTCTTCCTTTGCCTTCTCCTTCTCTCCCCTCTTCTTCTTCTCCATCGACACCACCTTAGATAACCATGGCAGCTTCTCCCACCACAGCTGTAATGCATAGCAATAATCATCAACCACTAAATGCATGGTTCTCGAAAAAAAAATTCCCCCTGTTCTTCCCCAAAATTCTGGCCCACTAGAGCTGAGATCCATTCTTTGTTTCTCCATCCACCTCAACAAAGCCTCCACAACAGTCTCCTATTCTCTTAAAAATTGCTTCACTCCAGCAATGAAACGGGAGTCCTACCACTCTTACCCATACATCTTTTGTTTGGCTTCTTGCCTTTAAGCATTTTGTCTCCACGCTCTATCTCTCTAAATGCAACACTTTGTATTTAAATCGTCTCGTCCCTCTCTTTAGTGTTCTCTCTGCCTCCTCTTCATCTTCGAACTCCAGCATCATGAAAGGTCCTCCCATACTCAGCACTTTCAATCATTTTCTTATGTTCCAACTGTGCTCGCCCTATTTTCTAACTGACTGCAACTCTAACTCCCCCATTGACCCTGTACCCCATCTTCCAACAAGGCACCTGTCTAGTCCCTCATTCCTATTCCTCAATCTTCTCCCTCCAACTTGAAGCCATAAAACATCTCATTGCCTTCCAACCGGCTCCTTGGTCATATCCACAAAAGACTTCTTCTCACCCTCCACCTTCTTTCCATGACAACTTTTTTTTTTTTTCTATTATCACCCCTTTCGACTTTGATGCACCTCGTAGAGCTTCTTCCTCCTTTACTTCCTCTTGCGTTACTACCCCTAAATCCTGAAGTTTCTCAGCAAACAAGGCCCAACCTCCTAGCAAACCTTTACCTTCGGGAACCACTAAACAAAACCTCTTAGACTCCACATCAATAACAGAATAGAGAATGTATTTTCCCGCCCCATTTTTGCGTCTTTCCACTTTAAACTTTCTACCATCTTCCTCCCATACTTTAGCTAAACTTCCTTTCATTTCCTCCTTATAGCATTCTTCAAGACCTTCTAGAAACTTTCTCAAACTTGACACCTCAAATCTAATCCAGGAGGAGAAACCTCTACTCCTTTCCACAATGGTACCTCGTATCTTCCCTCTAATTTCTTCTACAGAAACCTCAAACGTCTTTGACTCAATCACAAACCACCTCTTTGCCCCTCTCATCTTATAAGCACTATTCCCTAATGTTACGTTTAATTGACAACATAAGATAATATATGATATCATATTCTAGGATATTATATTTTGAGATATCATATACATACGAAATATATATCATGAGATACCATTTTCAATTGGATATGGTGTCCTTTGATATACATATTTTATAAACATAATATCAAGTCTTGTCATTGGCTTTCCCGCCTCTAACTTGGATATCAAATTTGTGATCGCCATTTTTTTTAGCCATAAATTTAATTTATAATAAAAAAAATTATTTTTTAAAATGAGTATATTAAAAAAAAATTGATAAAAAAATTATGATTTATAGGATATGCATATCCCATATATTAGCATAAAATTAATATATTCTATGTAAAAATGGTAAGGAAAAAAGAGAGTGAATAATATATCTTACTACTTATCCTATTAAATATAAGATAAAATAAGTAATGAGATAACCTAACATGAGATATCATATATCATCTTTTGTTGTATCTCATGTTATATTGACTAACCAAACATAACTTAAAAGATAAAAAAAAAAGTAAATAAAAAAAATGTAAGATTAAAAATAAAATATTTAATTAAAATAGATGAGATAGTACCCATATTTAAAAAATAATTTTCATGTATGAAAAACTATATATAACTACATTTTAATATTTTTATCTTTAAATATATATAATCACGTTTTAATATTTTTTATCTTTGAATTTTTTAACCGAAAAATACTTGATGTGAGTTAGAGAATGGTTGAAAAATATATTAATTCAAAAGAAGTTACTATTTGGTTGAGAAATGTTTTAAAAAATAATTCTAAAAAACAATTTTTGAATTTTTTGTATACAAAAGTATATTTGTGAAACTGGAATATTTTTAACCTTTTTTTTTTTTAAATAACTTTTATAAATAATAATTTATTTTTAAATATTTCATTTTATCTTCTTAACAACATAAAACATTTCTTCTTTATTTTTTTTATTGTTAAATGTGCTTTTTTTTTTTTTTTTGGTTTTTTTGGATGGCAAAAAATTGTTTTTGAAAACAATTATCAAATCAACCAATGTTCATAATAGAAACCAACTATGAACAAAGATAATTGAAATATATAACTCACAGTTAAGAAGCCCTGATGAAACTCTGTGGGTACTATACATGATCTTAAACCAATTGGAAATTGCCAACTTGGTTTGCACTCTGCACTCATCAGTTCTAGGAGCTGTCAAGGTATATATCATTTTAAAGATGTTTTCTCAGGTATTCAGCACCTCGTTCAGGACCCAGAGATATAAACTTCAAATAAACAAGGCCTCTGATCTGAGCATAGATGAACAATTTGGGTGATTAGAAACCAATAGCTTTTCCTGGAAGTCTTGCAGTTCTTCCGGAATAGCAATTATTGCAGCTGTTGATAGGTATTTGCAATAAAGCTTATCAGGCACATAAATGATGTTTGAAACTTCAATAGACCCTCCAGTAATTCAGAAAGAAATTGATGGTTCTCCATTGGCACAACAATCTCTTCAAGTTACACTCTACTTTCTTGTAATTCTTCCGAGGCATCAGCCTCAGCAGCAGGCTGGCCCCATGATTACCATTTTACAAACTGAGGCATTTAGCGGTTCCCACTTCAGTCAATCCACTTGTATCATTTGGAAAACTCTACTGGTGGTTTCCTTTAGCCTCCACGTCCCTCTGAGATTACACAACCGGAGAAACTGTTGCCATGGTATCAAAGTTGTTTCAGGTGAGACTTCCATCTGTACTATGGGGGCACCCATCCTCATTGCAATTCTCCATGTTGGAGGACTTCTCCCTTTCCCTGGCCAGCTTTTTAGCCATCCTCCTCTGCTTTAGTTTGGTCTGGTTTCTACGTGTAGGGGTGTTGCCTGACCAAACACATGTTTCTTGTATTAGTAACTTGGTTAAAGAATCCTAACTCTCACGTTGTTGAATACCATTTAGCTCAAGTTCAAGTGGGGTGAGGTTCAAGTAGGTTTAATTTTGTAGAGTGCTAAATGATTTCAATACATTGATACCCATAAATTCAGCAGACTGAAATGTGACCAACAGGCAGGAAAGAGAAACCGATAGAAATTTGAAAACATTACCAGGTTTTCCCATTGCATCAACGAGTTCATCAGCCGCACTATGTGGAATTTTTGGAGGTTTATCTTCAAGATCACCGCCACTTGGTGAAGGTAACTGCGGCCCAATAATTTTCCGGCGGTAGGAAGCGGTTTCCTTCAACTTTTTCTGACGAAGTCTCTTCCTCTGGGCTCTAGTGAGCTTCTGAGGCGCACATTCATCGTCCTCGTCGCTTGCTGACGAACTATTCTCCTTCAAATCATCTGCATCTGAATCTCAAATCCATAAATATGTGTTTTTCCCATAAATTACTGGAACAATTCGATAAATCTTGGAACTCAATTTCTAAGGCAACTCGATATGATTAAAAGAACAAGAAAAAACCTGGTTCAGGATCCACATCATCCAAGCCTTTCGGCGATATGTCGAGCAGTTTGTCCCCGTCTTCTTGCTGTATTTTTGGTAGTATAAGAATGGTGAAGGGAAGAAAAAAAAGAGAAAGCGAGAGAAAGTACCTGAGACGGAGGGGGTGGAGATGGGTAAAGCATCTTAAGAAGGCCATCATGGAACCTTCGCCGTCTCTCATCCCGGCGCATTGCTGATTAAGCCCAATTCCGATCGCTGCAAATGTAAAACTCTATTCTCTCTGTCTTGTGTTTGTTTCATAAAAGCCCTAATTGAGCTCCATAAGCCCATTGGGCCATTTAAATTGTAGCTTGAATATTTCATAAGACTCAAGAGTGACTACCTACACAAGAACAATAGCAGCCAGCTTTCATATGATCTTTAAATTCTGTCTAGGAAACTTTTTATTTTGAAAAAAAATTAAAAATACAAATGTAGAACATACTGATCAGTCTTAAGCCTATCCGCCAATTTGACAGTCAACCAACCATGGTCACCAGTAATCAACAATGGCCAGAAGAGGGTTCCACCAAGGATGGAATAGCCATGGCATTGTCACCACTGCAGTAAATATGAACAATGAGCAATGAGCAATGTTAATAGAAGAAATCATGTTCACCCAACAAGCACAGAAACAATGGAGTCAACAATTTGAAGGCAATCCATAGTCAAAGTATCAGACTATCAGTCATATGACTCATACATGCTCTTCACAATGGCTTTTGCAAGTAAGACATAGAAGCAAAGACCAGAAAGTGATGTAACCTTTGTTAGTTACTGAGATTTTGCTCATGGTTTACAGTAGTTTGGATATCTTCTATGTAAGATAAGCCCCTGTTGCACCTTTTCCATATCCCTATTGTTCCCTGCTGTCATACGAATCGCCTCATACAGCTCATCAGAAATGAGTGCTATACAATGTGCAAATCTGATCTTTGGATTGTTGTCAAACTGTGAATCTGTTGCTGGGTTCCCAAGCAAATTTAAATTGTAGAAATTTCAGGAATCTAGGAAAATAGTAGGAGGCTTGTGCATTGCTTCAATACCTGCAGCATCATAATGAACCTGGAAAGGAGTTGTGATGATGAACAAAATCTTACAAGTGAAGTTCAAGGATTAGCATATTTGCCATTACCATTTGATATTTCTTGAACAGTGAATGGAACAATCATGCCAGAATACGAGTCACCAGCAATATCAAGTGGATTAGGGATGAATTAAGGATCACTGATCAACCACTGTATTACAAGTCACAGATTATGAATTACAATGACTCATACAAACTAGTAACAAAGATGCTCCAAGACATAGAATCAGTTACATTCCATATTGAGTTCATTTTGTGATAAGAAACCATCATTAGATCCTAGTGGCAACACTACTAGATATGCAGCACAACAATTTAGGATTGATTAGTCAAACAAATAAATAGATATTTATAATATTTTGTTACGAATAAAAATATATAGATTTATGTGAAAAACTTTAGTAGGAAAAAACTACAGGTAGAGGAAAAGAAGATCCATTATATTAAAAAATTGGTATAAAAGGGATGAGTTGTGAGCGATTACAGTAGAAATATAATTATTATCATAACCTTAAAATTATGCATCATATATATATATATATATATACATACCCCATAGCCCCAATAGAATTAGTGGTGGGTTACACGATTAAGTGTCCCATCCTTCTACTATTACCACAAACTCCAAAAAATTTTCATAATTCTATCTCACCACATATGTCCTATTGCGAGCTTTATAGGCCATGAGGAAAAATTTAGGTCACCAAACTTTAACATATTCCATGAAAGTTGCATACAAACTAAGTTTTATTTCTATTGAAATTTTACTGTACTTAAAAAAATTCTTTTTAAAGAAAAGAAATATAGAGTTATAAAGATATATCTTAATTAATCTTACCGTGCAAACATAGTATCTATTTTGGATTACTAAAAATTGATATATTCTTCGTACATAATATCTGCCTAAATAGGAAAAAAAGTCTTTTATCAATTAGATTGAAGACGGGAGTATATATTGATCCAGAGAAATAATGATTCCAAAAGTTACCAAACAAATTTGAAACTTAATAAATGAGTTTCAATGACAACGACCCATTAATTTATTTTGATTAAAGATCTTATCTTTTCTCTTCTAAATAAAAGAAAAATATTATTGTGACGACCCATTGATTTTTCGATTAGATTGTAAACCCTTTTAGGATTCATGTATTAAGAAAAACCATTTAAGGTTCACAATCGCCCATTTCTTTGTTTTATTGTTTAAAATATTACACCCTCCACTATTATTCGGGTAAGTTAAAGAGAATAGTTCCAAGAATCCATTTTATTTCTAGTTTCTCACACTCTCTAAGTCTTTCCCCTATCAAAATATTATCACAGATTTCCATTGATCTGCTTAACTGGCATTGGGATCTTTGAAATCTAAATATACAATGATATTTATTGAATTTTCAAAATCCTGATTGTGACATGAATCCAAGGGTCTCTTAAGAAATTGATCAAAGTAGTTACCTGACAAACGTTGAATTTAAAATACGGTCCAATAGCTTCGGTGAAGGGACCGGCCTAATCCTATTCATGAATTGAGAACAAAACAAGCCCAACCTTGTCCCACATGATTCAATAATTCCTGTATGCTGATTATTTTTGGAGACATATGAGTACTTTCAATAACTGTTAGAAATTAAAATGAAGGTATGGTAATCAGTATCATTGATTAGTTGATTCACCTGGTTTGAAGTTTAAAGGGTAGGGACCTGACCTGATGTTTGGGAAGACCCACCTGGGCACTGAGTCTGAAGCGCTCCTGGTGTCAGATTTGGAGTGTGAAGGGCTTTTTGAAGTGCCCAAAAGACACTACAAAATGTTACATCTGTTTTGGACGATCACATCGGTTAATTTTGTTTTTTGCCCTTTTTTTTCTTTCCTCTTTTTCTTTTTTTGGGTCGTATCCAAAGCTGCGATGACCTGATCCTCCACTAACTTGCCTTGTTTTCTGGGTTTGAGGAATGCGCTTGTGGGTCTCACTTGGATGATGGATTCATGGTATCATTCAATTTAAAAGATAGTCAATCTGACTTTGAATTTTAGGAAGATTGTATCAGATATTATCACATGTCTTTACCTAACCATAGATATGTTGGTATTATTATATAGAAGTTGTATTTAACCATGTCTCAAGACCCTTATTCCAAATATCTCGTGATTCAATTGCTCTAGCATATACTTCTGTGCTATTTTATAACAAGGTGAATATTTGGGACTCGAACTCCAGCTCTTTCTGGTTTGTTGATCGGTGCAAATTAAAAAACCATGGCCTGCACTCAAGAAAAAAAAGGGAAAAGGAGGCGGCCTCTGCAGACATGTGACATTGTTCTCTATTGTTTATGTAGGAAAAATATGTTTTCCATACTGCCAACACTGAATATTCTAAAGCATCAAGTCTTCACATGCTAATATGCAGCCTAAATGTAGGGACCGGCTAACTAATACTCCAATGGTTTTGGGAGTATTGAAATCTGGCAAGCTTAATTACTCCTAAAAATCTTTTGGATTGGTATGGACGAATCCTTGAGATGCTATGGATCCAACTTCAATTTCAACCTTCTACGACAGTTGAGAAGATGGCTGTAAAGGAGAATGAACCCCACCTCAAAATTTACTAGTTCTCATCTATAAGAAAGATGCCAATTATTTTTCTCTACTGTCCTAGTGGTCAGTGATGGCCCGTCCTTTCTATTTTTGCTTTAAACTAAATGATTCCACCTCAACAATATAAAGCATGAAGAATAAGTGGTGGATCCCTCCCTAATCTCAATTATCTTTTTTTTTCATTTCAATCAATGCCACTTAAGAATGTGTCTATGGGTACACATTCCCTACAGGCCGGTCATAAGCAAAATATGTATTGAGTACAGTAGGCTTATTGTTTCCATGATTGAAGCTATCTAATGAAAGGAATTCTTGAACAATAGTCCTCTTAACATACTAATGCACTTGTTTACATTACAATTGAAGTAATTAGTAGTCCTTGATAGTTGGTTAAAACACCATAAAGAGAGAATTCAATTATCGAGTCTCATAGCAAGGAATGGTATGTACAAGCTAGGTTTATCTATCATGGTCATGAAAGCAACAAGCCTAGTATTCAAGTTGGTATTGTCAATTCAACGATCACTCAGTATTAACTTAAATATGAATTATTGGGTCAACTCATAATACAAGTCAGAGTTATAAAATAGAAAATTTTATTTATTTTTAAAATAATTATTTTTGTCATTCACTCTTTATCATTTTTATTTTTTATTTTTAAGATATATCATTATTAAGATTTGATGCTTAACATTATCTTAAACTAATTCTAAGAAAGGTATAGTTTTATAATTATTTAGATCATGTCAAAATATCATATGTATTACTTGATACGATTCTAGATACCAAGATCAATACTTTAACTTTCATAATATTGAGAATTGCCAAGTCAACATCCAATATTGTAACGTTCATAATATCAAGACTTGTCAAGTCAACATTCAATACTGTAACTTTCATGATACCGAGATCAATGCAATCCAATACCATAACTTTAAACCATGTCTAATGCCTAACACATACATAACCCTTCAAGATAAAACTATGCCTTGGATGACTCATCTAACCCATTTCCATTGTTTACTCATTGATCACTACTTGAATCTTTTGTGCCCTAGTCCCCTTCCTTCTTCACACATTAAAAAAAGAAGGAAGATTAGCCAATTACACAATGGTGTCAAGCAACCCCAGCTCCCCGATGTCAACTTAACTCAATGGAGATATTAAATTACAAAATTCTAAATTTTCAAGATTGAATCTTTACATGGGAGCATTGCAAAAGCTGATTCCTTGCACTCAAGATACATTAGACTGTTTCAAATCAAATAAAATTATGATTAATCAGATTGCATTTCGTCATTGGATTCGAAAGGAATGGTATGGCCATGGGCAAACAGTAGATAATAGATTGGAACTGGTAAAGGTAGCAGATAATATATGTGTTCGGAAGCTCCAAGTTGTTTATTAATCATTTAGTGGCCTTAATCACCATCATTACTTGTTGATAAGAAGGGTCCCTTTTAATCAAGCTTTTGTACTAAAAAAGCCTGCAATCTAAGAGGGGACTCTGAATTTTAGAACTAAAGCATCAGCACTAAACGATAATAGAAACCCACTATTATAATCAATAATACATTTTGTCCACCAGCCACACATGTGAACACCAATTTGGCTTTACAAGGTGGGTCCTGCCAGAGAAAGAATTCACGTATCAAACCTAACAGAAGCTTTTTCATTTGCTTTGGGTTAACAAGAAAGGATGGCTCAACATGAAATTAGACCCTACCAATAGTGGGTTCAACCAGATTTGGATGGTGAGGATGATTCACTGACGTAAAACAAAATTGGAGAGACACCTTGTGTGTTGGGTGGGTCATTCACAGGCTGGTGGAGTGCTAAGAGATTAGGAATATGTAGAGCGTTATCTCACAGGAGTTAATTCCTTTTCATCCTTTATAGGATTCCCTCTTCTAGAGGGTAATTAGAATCGTTAGCCTGAGGGAATCAGAAGAACACGGTGTTGACAATGGAAGATGGCTCCCATCCTCTCCCCAGTCAAGTTCCAATGAAAGACCATTCTGACATGGAGGCACAGACACGATCAGGGGGCAGAGTTTGCCAATATGCAAAGGCTGAATCAATATATTCACATTTGGCGATTGGCTGGGGAAAAAGGCAATGGCCGGCTAGTGGACTAGTGGTTGGTAACGCCCTTGAACATTATTAGGAAAAGGAAAAGGAAAGATGTTGAGAACTCACCTCGACTTCATCAGTCATGTGATCTTGAGTTCTAACAGAAGCAAGTCCACACTCAACAACATATGGGTTTATACAGATTTGCACATATGTGATTGTAGTGGATTCTATTGCTCGAGTGTTCTATGAAGGAAACAGATGTAAAACCAAACAACCCTACCATTTATCAACAATATTATCACACTTTTATAGCTCAAACACCAGAATGAGAAAAACGAGGGGGAATGAAACAAACTAAACAGTTGAATTTGAGAGAGATTCGCCGTCTTTCTGGTCCTTCTTGCCCTTCATTCGCTTCCCTTTGAAAATTCCTCAGAATATCCCAGTTTTTTTGGAGATAGCATAGCTTCTGCTTCTTGGAAACGCATCGGTGTTCACCTTGATATCTTCTCCAAATTCGCAAGGCTTGTCTTCATCAATCCTTCCAATTCCAACACTCATACTCCGAGGAACCACATTTGTGCCGGTCACCGGAGATTTCGAGGACGGCTGTCGCCGGAGAAGATCCAACTCAATCTTATTGCTCAGACTCCTAGCAGAAGCAACCTTGATCAGCTCGGAAAGATCTTGATCTCCACTGGACTTGGAGGAGTTGACACTGAAGCTCTTAGGCAAACTGGAGACTTGGGCTGTAGGACAACCCATGACAGAGCCATAACTCACCCGTCCGGCACACTCCGTCATGCTGCGGATGTAGAAATCCCTGACGCAGGCCAGGATTTTGAAGGGTGCCTTCATGCACCGGCTCAGTTTGCTTCCCTTGTTAGCCTTCTTGCTCATGTTGCACTGCTTGCTGCACCCTTCTGTTGATGGGGCTAATTCAAACTCAAGGAAGATTTACACAAGGGAGAGCTTGAGCAGAAAGAAGGCTGAGTCAATACAGCATAAAATACGCACACTCACAATTCACAAATGGAGAATTTATGGCTTATTAGAAGGTAATCATTGTGGAGATAGAGAGATGGTGCTTCTTATATATTGATATCAATGGTATACAAAATACTGGTTTAGGTCGATGACTTGAAATCATGGGGTTCTGAAAGTGATGGAGAGAAAGAGAGATGAACGGTTTTCTTCGTGGTAGGGTCCAAGGGCAGTTAAGGACTCAATTGCTGGCTGTATGTGTGGAGACCATTTCAACGGAAAGCAGGACTGGTATAAAGGTATTTGCCTGAACTAGGAAAGACGTTAAAAGAACCATACATGAAGAAAATCACTATCCTAAAACAAAAACAGTGTTCCCAAAAAAGAGAATAAAAAGACAGTAACAGTAAAGAATATCAGGATGCCGTCCTCTCTGGCCTCCTCACAGTATGGATTACTTCATCATAATTTAACAAAACTCATAGGTATCACCGAGTCAAGGGCCACCCTATGTGAGATTGACGTCAAAATTATATTAAAAAATGTCTCTAACATATGTGTCCTCATCTCATGAACCCAAGTTTGTTCGATTTTAAATAATATGAACAAACTAGAGTAGTCGAGCAGAAGACTTAGCTAAATTGGCGAACCTTCAACATTGACCTGATCCCTTACTAATCAGGTATATACATCATATTCCTCGCATTCATTTTTTTTTTCCTTTTTATAAAGAAGAATGAGCTTTCAATAATCACAGGGACAAACCCGCGACAGATTTGATAATCTTATTAGATAGTCATTGTTGTCACGGTCAAATGATGTGCCTACTTTCTTTCATATTTGCTACTTAATGGCTCAGTAATCGCACACGCCAGTTGTGCGGAATTGTCGGGTGTGGTAATGTTTGTTCAGTTAACTTTGAAAGTGTCACAATGATCGCCATTGAAGAACTTTGAGCAGGAACCCATGAATTAACATCTTTAGCCCAGACCAACCTTGCTATCTTTAATCAATCATCTTGTCATTTGACTTCACTGGAGGGTGAAAATTATGGGAAAATTTCCTGATATTTTCTATAGTATGTGGAGTTTGTGGAGTATGATCCACAAAATTGCTTGCCCCACTGATAGACCGTGTTGTTGCCTTTTTGGAAGTCATTTTGCTGTACTGGTTTTGTTTTTAATGCAAATAAATGCCAGCCTTCAATAGATGTAGTTCTGAGAATTTAGTTTTGCAGTGGCCCTCACGGCAAAATTTTGTATCAGCTGGGCTCAGGGTCTGTTTGGAAAGAAGGAAAAGGAAAAATATTCATAAATATGATGAATTGACTAACAAGTAATATTCAAAGTCTGCCTTCAGTTAATACTTAATTGAAAAAGGAGCTGTTCATATACTGTCATGTTCTGTACAGATTTAATGAATTCCAAACAATGAAACAGACCTTAATCTTAAAAATTTAGAGAATCAATGAAATTCATATGTGGACAGTCCGAAACATGGAACCATCCACTTGTCTAATTAGTCTGCAAAAAATTTCCCATGACCAAGATATTGACCAATTGGGAGTCTCATCTTTGATTCTTTGCTCAATTTATTTGAAGAAAGTTTTTATTCCATTGGAATTAAGTGAAAATGTTACAATTGATTGAAGTTAAACAAAAGTTAAAGAGTATGTTTTGATAACTATTTTTTAAAAATAATTTCATATTTTAAAAAAGAAATTATAAAATATTTTAATTGTTTTGGATTATTTTTTTTATTTTAAAAAATAATTATATAAATATAAAGAATAATTAAAAATAAAATATTACCTATAAAAGATATATTTTTATTCTAAATGATAATATCATTCAACTATTTTGGAAAATAATTTTAAAAAATATTTTTTCGAGATTCCAAATTATTTGGTCTCCAAGAAGAATGGATCGGGTTCATCTTCTTTGTTTTTTTTTTTTTCTTTTTTAACCATTCTTAACTCATCCAATTCAATCCAGATTTCAACTGCCCTGCCGCTCTAAAATCTTATTAAAGGCGGCTGACCAATGAATTCGAATGGCGGTGCAAAGTCAACTGTGAGTGGATGAAGAATTATTCCCTTACAGAGAATGGTTAGTTTAAATTAGACTTGGAAAGGGAGGGAGGAACTGCATCAGCATCTCTCCTTCATTTAACAATTTTACAGATGTCCCTCAAAAGAACGTTTAAAATCAAATGCAGCCGAGTTTTGGAATGTGTGTTAATGGAGAATGTTGACCACCACCCACCAGCTGTGGGATAAAGTCAACAGGAAACAGGGGACCAAAGTAATCGATGCTTGGAGAGTCATGCTTTTACTTGGTTCATGCATGAAAGGCGTCTGTGAAGGGACGGACCATCCTAAAAACTAAACAGAAAAGTGAAGGATTCCATTGATCAAGTGGGAGCATGGCCCATGCGCACGCGCAGGGAAATGTCTGAATCAGATGACAACATGCACTAACCCTCTCTACTTGTTTTAACTTTTCCCTCTGCTCCTGATCCTTCATGTTGCATCACCACACTGCCCTGCTCCATGTTACCAATTGATTCCATTACGGGTGGTCGGAAGGCAGCAGAAGAAATTAAAAATAAAAATTCTAGGGTTGAATCAACAATCGGAGATATGGTGTATGGTGTCATGCAACCATGGTCATACATCTACCTTTGCGTTTTGAAAGGCAAAAAATTTAATGCGTCCCCCCACAGCACTTTGAATTCGTCAATGAGGGAAGAAAATTGGTTCAAATTTTCAGGGAAAGCTGGAACCAGAAAGCGTAAATGGCCCATCGTGATATCAATGTGAGGCGGCAAACCGTGAGGAGTGGTCAACACTTCAAAAGAAAGAAATCAGGAAACTTTAATGGTTATCCAGATACAGCTCAGGCCAATGCAAACACTTCAAGCTAAGGTTCGTACATTTACAAACGGTCCAGTCTTATCATGTCTACCCCGTTCACAAGCAACATATTAGTTTCAACGAGAAGATCCCACAGCTTGACTTTTGAGCCTTGAGGCCCAAATTCCAACCATTACTTGGGTTCGTTGACAAAAAGCACTCTGCGACATTGCAATTTGGAAATCACAGCTGATGAAATGAGTGAAATAGAAGCTGAGAATGAATAAGTCTAACCTCACTGGGCCATGACCAACCCGAAAAACATGCTTGGTCCTGGCTCGGCAGGTGTCTAAAAGAGTCTAACCCAGGGCTTCCAAATGGTCTGCAAAGATACCAATAATCTGAACCTGGCGTAGCCATTGGCTTAAGCCACAGATTCATAATCCAGTCTTGGAGGTGGCCAATGTTTAACGAGTTGGGTGGAGTCTTTGTTTAGAATTCTGGTTTTACTGGGCTTTGGCTCAGCCCAAGAAGGTAAGGATTTTAGCGAGGCCCAAGCTATACATATTCATTGGGCTAAATGTTGAGAAGGCGTCTTGCAAAGTTGCAATTTTCTTGGATGTGGAGCATATCGTCTTAAGTCTGTTTCCATCTGTTTTGAGAAAGTTAAAGTACCTGTTCAGTAAATTCTAAAAAATGGTTTTGAAATTTTTTTTTCTTATTTTTGTAAAACAAAAGTTTTTAAAAATTTAAAATATTTTAAACCTATCTTTAATATTCTAAAATATATTTTAAAAATAATTTTTATATGTAATATTTTAAAATAGTCTTCATAAAATAAGTGAAAATAATAAAAAAATCAAAAGATATTTTTTAAAAATTCTTTATTTTTTATTATTTATTTTTAAGAATAGAAAATTGTTTAAAATAATTTTTTTCAAACAAATCCTAAAACTCTTTTTTAATTATAATATTAATATAAAAATTAAAAATAAAAACCTTTTTTTTTATTATATGAATGTTATTATTTCAAAATTATAATTTTCAGTTCAACTTTATCTTTTAATTAAAGTAAAAAAGCAAAAGCTACCCCACAAAGACTCACACAGGTCTCTAAGTCATGTGATTTTATTAATAATACTCATAAAAGTTAAATAAATAAAATAATTATTTTTATAATTCTAATAGTGAATTGGGTGTGTTGAATGACATCATCCAATTTTTTTAATATTTATGGGCAGCATTACTTTAGAAAGAAGAAAAAAGAAAAACAGAAACCAGGGCAACAGAGTGACGTGGCAGAAAGTGATTGGGTGAGGGAGGTGGGTCTGATAGTGTGCACACGCAAAGCAGTCAAAGCAAAGACCGGATAAGCCCCCCCGAGGCGTACAGTCAAAGCAAAAACTGTCATGGTCAATTTGCTTTGCTGGCACTTTTTCTTTATTTTAATATTTCTATTATTAAAAAGGCCCCCGATGCAGGGCCCCACACCATTCTTTTTTTCAAAAAATTCCTTTTAAAATAACTTTTATTTTCTTTTGATTATTCGGAGGAAAAGAAAAATGGGTTTCTGCAAAGTCGAAGCCCTTGGTGGCGCGTACCCAGTCGCTTGTCTCACGTGGGGGCTGCTTTTTAACTCGTGCGGCCTTTTTTTTTTTACAACACTAAAAAGACGATTTTATCCTTTATGACTTATTTAACGACAGTAAAAAAACTATTAAAAATTGCCCTTATAAATAATTTATATAAGGTGTTATTTAAATTAAAATAATATTTATATCAATTTTATTATTTTAAATAAATTTAATTTTATTCGGGTAAAAAAAATAAATTCCAAATTATTGGGAAAATATGATTGAAAAATTACAAAGAATAATCAAAATATTAAAACCTTCTTCTTTCTGATTTACCGGAATGAAGAACCTGGGAACCGGGAGATTTACGGCAGGTGATATGACTGCACGTGTGGTGCGCGGGCCGAGGGGCCTAATAACCGGCTGCAGCCCATGGTTCCCGGTAAACCGATATTTTCAGCAAAAACAAACAATTGTTTTAATTAATTTTGTTTTTCTAGAGCTTATTTATTTATTTATTTTTTATTTACATTTTTCCATGAGGAGTTTTTCAGCGGCTGTACCAAAAGAAGGGCAGCAGAGGAGCCTTTGTAGGGCATGTCCTCTCTGTCTTCTCTCTCCTCTCTGTGTGGTGGTATGGCCTTCAACTTCCCTTGAGTACTCAGACTTATCTCAGGTTCTAATGATCTGGGTTCATTATTGTTGTTATTATATTTTGTTTTCAATTTCTCAAACGTTTCTCTGATTCCAAGGCCTTTTGATTTATTTGTAGTGTGGTGTTGGTCTGTTGAGTGGAATAAGTTTTTCTTTGGTTTCTTTTTGATCTTTTTGCTGTAGTGTTGTTGGGTTGATGATGCAACCGTTTTCAAGCTATGAATAGTGAGTGAGCTTTAGTGTTGGGGAAGATAAGAAGGTTGATTGTGTGGTTATGATGTTTGTTATGATGGTGATGAGTCTTTTGACTACGGAAAGAGATCGGATAAAGCTAAAAAAATAAAGGATGCGTACAATAAAGAGAGTATTGTTGGCTGTGTTGTGAACGAGAGAGAACTTGATTGCTTTCATTCTTCTTTATCTTTTTTTCACACATCTCATGTGCAGGGTAGATGTAATGTGGCTTGAATGCTGATTTTGAGGGTTCTCCTTTTTGGGGGTTTCTGAGGTTTGGGGGGAGTCTGGTCTAAAGGGGTTTCAGAAATGCCGATGTTTCAGCATTATCAGAAGGATGGGGTTGTGGGGTTTGACGGTGGTGGTGATGGGCATGTTCTAGATCTGGACACTGCCGTTAAAGATGGAGTTTTGGGCGGCGGTGGTGGTGGGGTGGTTGGAGGTATTGCTGAGAAACTGGATCTGAAGAGGATGATTGAAGAGCTTGACTTGTCGGAAATTCCTTCAGTGTTTATTTGCCCAATCTCTCTTGAACCAATGCAGGACCCTGTAACCCTTTGCACAGGCCAAACCTATGAGAGGTCTAACATTCTCAAATGGTTCAGTTTGGGGCACCTCACTTGCCCCACAACGATGCAAGAGCTCTGGGATGATTCAGTTACTCCGAATAAGACCCTTTACCATCTAATTTACAGTTGGTTTTCACAGAAGTATTTGCTTATGAAGAAGAGATCAGAGGATGTACAGGGACGGGCATCAGAGCTTCTGGAGACGCTAAAGAAGGTGAAGGGTCAGGCCAGAGTTCAAGCTCTTAAGGAGCTTCATCAGGTTGTGGCGGCCCATGCTACTGCAAGGAAGACAGTGGAAGAAGGTGGAGTTGCTCTGATTTCAGCTTTATTGGGCCCCTTTACCTCCCATGCTGTTGGTTCTGAAGTAATTGGGATACTTGTTAACTTGACACTTGATTCAGAATCCAAAGCAAATTTGATGCAACCAGCAAAGATCTCTTTAATGGTGGACCTGTTAAATGAGGGATCGATCGAGACAAAGATCAACTCTACTCGATTGATAGAAATGTTGATGGAGGAGAAGGATTTTCGTTCAGAAATTGTTTCTAGTCATAGTCTTTTGGTTGGATTAATGAGGCTAGTGAAGGATAAGAGGCATCCCAATGGAAACTTGCCTGGGCTTACTCTCCTAAGAACAATATGCTTACATAAACAAGTCAGGAACTTGTTTGTGAGCATTGGGGCCATTCCTCAACTGGTAGAATTGTTGCCTGCCTTGAATCCTGATTGCTTGGAATCAGCCCTTTTCATCTTGGATACCTTGTCATCTCTACCAGAGGGAAGGTTGGCTTTGAGGGGTTGTCTGAACACTATACCGAATACGGTGAGGCTATTGATGAGGATTTCGGAGAGCTGTACTCAATATGCTTTATCAATCTTATGGTCTGTATGCAAACTGGCTCCTGAGGAATGTTCATCAATTGCTGTGGAGGCCGGTCTTGCAGCAAAGCTCCTTCTCGTCATCCAGAGTGGTTGCAATCCTGTCTTGAAGCAAAGATCTGCAGAGCTCTTGAAACTGTGCAGTCTCAATTATACAGATACCACCTTCATTTCCAAGTGTAAGCTTACAAAAACAATCCAATGAAAGGCATAAATTATTTGCTATCATGCATTATCCCTTTGTTGTTGTGGAGATGGACTTGAATTATCCACCTGGTCCGAGACAATGAATCTCAAATCAACCATGCAAAGCAACAATTATGAAATGGTGCTTCCGAGGTAAGACTTCGTTCTGCTGTAAATACATCAAGTACTTCAATTCAGGCAATTGATTCAATATACATGAAGAACCATAAGATGGGCATCAACAGACCTTGCTTACCCCAGCCTCCTGACTCCCGAAGTTCTTCAAATAAATCCTGGCAACAGCCCAAGTGCAGTACACCATGTGTTGTGGTCATATGATGTGAGAAGAGATCAAACTGCTATTGGATGAAGGTTCTCATTTTAAGATGGAATTCTAGGCAGCTATTTGGAGCTTGCAACCGTAATTGTAATTGGTGAGGACTTGCTCTGCTCCATGCCATCTCTTTTTTATCTAGTTCTCCCGCAGGAGTCTCAAGGCCTGGATTTTCCTCTTAGTTCAGTGGGAGTTTTGTTTTGACCCCACAAATGTAGAGATCAGGGGCCTCTTGGCCTTCAATATTATTCAATGTGTACAATGAAATTACTTTTTATCTTTCACTTGCTCTTATTTTGCACTGAGCCATTTTGGAGCATTTGAACCCGGTTTTTTCTTTTCTTTTCTTTTCCTTTCTTTTCTTCCAAATATTGGATTTGTCTGGGTGTCAGATTACATACAGAGAGTGGAGAGAGAGAGAGAGACAGAGAGATGATTGATTGCCTCAGTTAAAGTTTCACTGCATGTGACACCCAGTTTCACTGCATGTAGAGTTGCTTCTATTTTTCGGGATGACCTGTGACACCCAGGTGAACGTTGTGTACTTTCTTTTATCCTTTTGAAGGAGGAGTTGAGGACAGGACCTATTATGACCTCTCACTCAATCACTGCTGGACTGAAAAGAAAGAAAAGAAAGCTGAAAGCTTTCACTTATTAGTAGAGCATTGAATTGGTATTTGCGATCAACAGTAGGTCCAAATCTTAGAAACTCAGTCACCAGACTTACCACCCACCACTGCAACTGATGCCGCTGCACCAACATGTGAGAAGTCTATCAGATTCAAAAATAAAATAAAATCAATATGGTTTTCCCAACCAAATCTATATATACGTTGAAGATCTTTGTTTTTTCTCTTTTGTTTTTACTGTATTTCTTGAATGAACAGGTATTGATTAGTCTTTTGCTCCTGTACTCCTTTGGAGCTCCTTGGTCTCTGATGTTAAGTGGGGTTTTCCAGTCTCCCCATAGAGGAGACAAAAACTATAGTTGCACTTTTGATACTTTTGGCTTGTACTGCTTTTCTTTTTCATCAACCCATTTCCTTCTCTTTCTCAACGTCAAAAAAAGCAAGCCTGGACCCCCCACCAAAACCTTGCTTGCCTTTGCCAAGGCCCTTAGTGAATGAGTAGTCCCTAGGCATTGGCATCTTAGAACAGTTAACCCAAAATCATGGAAAAGCTATTTCTTATAGAAGAAGCCCTCCACGCTTTTTTCTGTTGCAGATGTTTTAGTGACCCTCACCCATTTCTCCCTCTGGTTTTCTGTGGGGCCTTCCTTCTTGCCTTTACAATTCTGTTTTGTATTTGCTTATTTATATCTATCTATATTTAAAGCTAAGCGTATCATTGTGGGCTCAAGCCAAAAGTCAGATCCAGTGGACCCAGGTAGCACAGTGATTAGTCCATTTCGAACCCATGAAATTGAAGTAAAGAATTCCTGCCATAATTTCAGTAATTGTTAAAGCTCTTTCCACATGATTCAGGAAGACGTCCTATGTTTGGACATGATTAAATTATTCTTCGAGGGCATAATGCTTGTATTTTCCTTTTGAGACCCAATCCCGCATGAGTTGAGTGGAATTGAGTTCACAGTCACGGCTCACCATAGTTGGGATGAGTTCATCTCCAATTACAATTACCCCTATGTACCCTCTTTTGTAGCATGATCTTTCTAAAAATCCAACTTTAAGTTCTGGGGATACACAGGGATTTCCAACATAATAAACTTCCCATGTGGGCCTTGACTTCTCTCATAATCAAGAGCCCGTGTGGAAGTGCTTCTCATTAAAATGTTTTTATTTGTAAAGCTTTTATTATTAACACTCCTATTAGACACATTATTAAAGAGGATCATTTAATAATTGATATAAAATAAAAGTTTTTAATGGTTCTTTTAATAATGCATTATATAGCACAAAAATAATTTTAAGAGGAATCACTTATGAATTAATTGCCTACAAATTACTTGAAGTGATTTTTCAAAATTTTGAAAGTGTTTTTTTTTTTAAAAAAAAAAAAAAAATTGACAGTAAAACTTTTCAAATCATTGTCAAACATATTTTAAGAGCTTGTTTGACAATGATTCTAGAAAGTGTAAGTACACTAATTTTTAGTTATCATTTTCTTTAAGTGTTCTTTAATATTTATATTTATCGAGAGTCCATATATTGTTTCCCGATTGAAACAAGTAATAACTTCTTATATCAGAGATAATCCTATTATAGTTATTGGTTATAACAAAAATGATTCTCTTTCGATTATAAGTGTTCATGTTCTTGAGAATACAACGCTTAGTTCGTGTTTTTGATGACACAATGTTTAATTCGTGTTCTCAAGAACACAATTTGATTCATGTTTATGAGAACATGATTACTAGGTATTGTTTCATGTTACTATAACGAGGATCTTTTTATAAATGACTACTTTAGAAATCATTTTTGAACTTTTTAGCACTAGAAGCAACTTTGTATAAAAAACATTTTAAGTGTCAGAAATGTTAAAAACGCTTTTTAGAATAATCATTGTCAAATATAAGTTTGTTTGAAAAATATTTCTTAGAATGTGTTTGGTAATGATTTTAGGAAGTATTTTTAGTATATTTTTAAAACTTGAAAGATAAAAATTTTCAAATGTTAGAAAGATTAAAAACACTTTATAAAATCACCATTAATCACTCTTAGCCTCTTTAATTTTTTTTTTCAACTATTAGAAGGACTAAAAACGTTTCATATAATCACTACCAAACACACTCATATTCTAAAATTGTGTTTGATGATATATATATATTTTGAAATCTTTTTAGTTGAAGTATTTTTAGCAAAGTTATGTATTAAGAACCCGTTTAATAGTGATTTTAGGAAACGCTTTTAATATTTCTTTAATACTTAAATTTTTTATTATTTAAATGTTAGAAATATTAGAAATGTTTTCTAAAATTACTCTAAATATTTTTCTATAAAATATTTTTAAAAATTTTTGAAAGTATTTTCTAAATTTGATCGAATACGTGATTTTTCTAGTAAAACAATTTTATGATTAAAAATGCTTTTTAAAAACATTATCCTACGCCATATAAGCCTAATAGACATTTTTGGCTTGAAACACGTAAAACATTTTCTTGAAACACACAATGCATTGGTACTGCCTTGACCCAATAATTCTCCAGCTTTTAGACCGAGTCCTTTTTCATATAAAAGCAACGACTGTGTATGTTCAAAATCAAGATCCCAATGCCAGCTATCATCCTCGTGACAGTTATGTAAATATATGTACTTTATTTAGCCGGCGTTGTGAGTTTGGACTTTTAGTTTGATTTTGGTCTTAAGTCTTCACTCTTCACAAGCCCACTTGGTATTATTTTGCAAGCCCACTTGTATTAAACTGAAACAGTGAGAATGGTTTGACGATGCAATTCATGTAGTAGGATTCTCCGTACATATTTTACATGTCTTTTTTTTCACGGCCATCCGAAGAGAGTCTCGCTTTTTGATTGTACAGTATTTCACGGTATTTTTACTAAGTAATTTTTTTAAAATCATCTATCAAATATATCTCTAAAAAACACTTATCATGAACAATAAATCTATTTGAAAGTAATTTTAGGAAATGTTTTTAATTTTTTTAACGCTTAAAAAATTTATCATTAAAATGTTAAAAAAATAATAAACTTTTTCTATAATCATTATAAAACCTACATTAATGTTTTTTAAAAATAATATTTAAAAAAATAAAAGTATTTAGTAAAATTACTATCGGACATATTCTATTTTTTTTTTCTCATTTTACAAATCATGATCCTAAAATTTCGTACAACTTTGATTATTAATCTTGTTCTTCTTGTCTCGATACTGTTCCCCACTTTGATTTGTTTTACTATATGATAAAGAAATAAAAATAAATAAAAATATTTAGAAAATTTAAAAATAAATCAATTATTAAATTTGATATGAATATTATTTGAAATATATGTTTCGTCCTATGATTTTCCCCTTTTGTTCTTGAATGTAAAAAAAAAAAAAAAACTATTCCTTTTAATCGTAGATGATAGGCATTGGAAATCAAATTTTCTTTGTCTTGAACAAATGCGTTCATGAAGATAGTGATGTAAGCACCTCATCATTGAGTTAGGTGTTTCTATTTTTTATTTTCTAATATTTTGTATCCCTCCCGTATTCTTGGGATATGTCCCCTCTATTTGATCCACATCTTTTATATTCTTGTTTGTCTTTAAAAAGGAAAAGAGTTAGCAAAGGGAGATAAAAAGAAAAAAATGAAAATGAAACTAAAAATAGTAACAATTTAACATTTCTTAATTTATTTATTTTTTGGGAAATAAAAATACCTATATCATTTAACATTTCTTAATTTACTTTTTTTTTTTTTTGGCTAATTCACCTTAAGTTCAACAAGTCTTTTATATGATGGAGTTTATGAGAAAAGTTTTTTTTATTTTATTTTTAAAAAAATCACATTTAGATTACTTTTCAAAATATTTACCAAACTAATTTCTTAGCTCCTTTAATTTTCATTTTATTTTTTATTTTTATAATAAAACTCATAATTTTAAAAATTGGATTGGATCAACGGGCCACGTTTTCGATTCGATCCAATTAGTTGAGCCAATCATGGGTTGAAATGGGGTTGGATCAGGTGAATTGACGATCAAATCGAAGAATAGGATGAATGGACTGGTTCCTTCGAACATAACTATTTCACCATTTTATCTTTATTTCCCCATCAAAACAACTTCATTTTACTTTGTATAAATGACTTTTTATTTACCGGGGCCGCCCTCCTCCAGCTCCCACTGCCACCGTTGGTGGTGTCTCCGCCTCCCCTTCCTTTTCCAGTTGCCACCTCTTCCCCCTTCCTTTTCAATGTTTTTTTAAATATTAGTCCATCCCTATTATTATTTAATTTATTTATGGCCCCCTTCCTTTTTCCGGTTGCCTCCCGAAGCCCTTCATTTCCATTTTATTTATTTATTTATTTTTATTACCTTATAAGTCCATCTCCATTATTATTTATTTTATTATATATATATATATATATATATATATATATATATATATATATAAAACTTGTGATTTTAATTTAAATTAATGAAAACATTATAATTTTAAATAAATTTAAGATTTTAAAATAAGTTATTTATTTATTTATTTTAAATTTGAAACTAATTTTTTATTTTTCAAATGATTTTCAAATAAAATTTTAATTTTTAAATAATATATAAATGATTATTATTATTATTTTAATTTTAATAATATATAAATTATATATTTATAATATTATCGATTTGACTATGCTTCAATTACCGATTATGAAAATATTAATAATACCACAATCATCAAACTATGGTTTTATCTTTAAGATTAAAACCACAATTAACAACTACAATTTTCAAAAACCATTAATGATGACCGCGGTTTTAATATTAAAGTTAAAACTATAGTCAATAATTGTAGTTACCATAAAAAAAAAAAAAAATATTAAGGTATAGATGTTGACATGGCATGAACACACTACCCTAACGAATATTTTGAAAGCAAATCTAAATTAATCTTTTTTTTTCTTTTTTTATTTAAAGAAAAGCTTATTTTGACAACAAACTCACTTTTTATTTGTTCCACCAAGGCACTAATATAAGAAAATTATTGCAGAACTAGAGTTAAAGTTGCTAAAATCAATTCCAAACAAGGCGGCAATCCTTGTAGTTGGGCATGGTTGATGGAACTGGTCATGGTGCTTTAACTTTTATTTGGTTTTTTTTGTCCATTTTTTTTTTCATTGAAGTTGAAGTGGGATGAGAAAAGACTAGGGTTTTAGAAGGGAGAAAATGAGAAGAGGAAGAAGAAGCAATTAGTAATGGGGCTTTAGTCGTGTTCAATGGGTTGAAGAAGAATGTGATTCGATTATTCCACCTGATTTTTATTTCTAAACCATCATCAGCACTACCAACCCCATATTATATCCTTTCAGCATAATCATCCCCACAAAAATCAGCCATAAGAAATACTTAGTCTAACTAATGATATAAGAATATGACGGTTGAGTTTGAGGGCGACTGTATGTACCGAATACTGACTCGATCCCATGCATGTGTCTAAATCAAAACCTCAAATTACTTTTTAACACCACTATCTAACCCACTAAATTACTAACCCAACTATAAAAGTGGTGATGGAGATGTCATTGGTACGAAGCTCTCAAGTCCTTCGATAATCTAAGTCAAAGGAAAGTGGCATATTGGTTTTAAAAGCAGATACATGCATGTGAACTCTGAACTGCTTTTAAGAAACACATTATCCATACATCAAGTACTTCAAACCCCATTTCTAATACAAATGTTGGCCGCCGGTGGTGGAGCCACGATCTCTGTATAGGGTAAAGGATGACCGATTTATGTGGACAAACAAAATCAAATGTGACAGGCCTCTTTACATTTCCTTTGATGACACCAATGCTCATTCCCCTTTTGGCTGGTTTTGTTTAGAATTTTCAGCAAGGATGTGCACACCTAGGGGTTATGTTGATCCCGCGCTATGATTATCATACTATCACTTAAAAGTTTGTTTCATCGTGATTTTAGATTTATATATATTTGTGAAGAAAAATCATATATTGCTCTTTGAAAAACATTTATAAAAAAGATACTTCCAAAAAAATTTTATTATGAAATTTTCGTATCTTGATAATTAGAACAATTAATTTCTTATATATAATATTCTAATTAGAAAAAATATAGGAAGAGATCTCTATGACAAGTATGTGGTGATGATATCACATATACCTAAGAGATTGAATGTTCAATAAGACTCGAAAGACTGTGAGAACGACCTTACAAAGTCAGATATGAAAATAAATGGGTTATGTAAATTATATAAAGGTTAAAAAAAAAAATTACATAAGGACTAGTTCAACCTTGAAAGAATGTGAATTGAATGTTTAATGAGATTGACTTGAAAAACTATGAGAAATACCCTTCAAAGTCAGATATGAAAATAAATGGGGCAAGTAAATTGTATAAAGGTTAAAAAAAAATGACATAGGAATGACTAGTTGAACCTCGAAAGAATGTGAAAATGAGAAAAATGGTAAAAATTGCAAGTATTTCTAAAAGGGGCACATGAACGCTAAAAACAACGATCACTAAGGATGCTCCAAGTCTGGAAGGGTATTCGATATGTACCACTTAAGGGTCATTCTAGCACTTCTTTGAGTATCTGAAATGTTCACTTTAATGTAAATCCACTCCAAAATGATACAAAAAACCAAATAAATTAACTAGGATAAAAATTTATAAGGTCACATGATTTCTATACTTAGAAAATTCATTGTCAATATTTAAAAATTGATGATAATCATAAATAATTCATATAAAACAAGAAAATGAATTCACATCATTCAAAATTTTCACACAAATTATCCATAGCAACATATTAATTGCAAATCAAAGACTAGTATATTTCAAGATTTAACATAATATAGCTCATATCAAGGTGATCAACATGTTTCTTAATGTATATATTGTAGATTGAATATGTGGAGACATTATTTCGGACTAAAAATCTAGATCCTATGTAACAAATTATCATGTGGAGACATTATCTCATAAATAATAAAAATTACTTTTGGCATATTAGGTATATTTTTCTATACAAGTTTTTTTTTTTTTTCAATTTTACAAGTGATGAATTTCATTATAGGTTTGAAGATATGTAATTTATGGACAATTAACATATGATGAACGAGGAAAATCATCTATAGAGTCCCCTAGAAATTCAATAAATGTAAAAACCAAATACAATTTTTCCTTTACCATAACCTTATATCTTATTATAAGATTGTTGAATTGGATAGTATTTATATTCATTTTCGCATGCACAATCCAACATACATGTGTTTCTTAGTGAATTTTTTAACAATTTAAGTGGATGTGATTAATCACTATAAATAATGTTGAGCAGAGTGAATATTTTATAAATATTGGGAATGTAAAAAGAACAACAATAATGATACTTTAGGGTGCGTGTCTCAAAATCACAACTATACAATATATTTATAATTGTAAACACCCCCAATGGATCGAGTCAAGAATAGTAATTAAAACCAAAATATGTGATAATAAAAAACCACAATGATGCAAATTTTGTTAGGTCACCCAACTATAAAAAGGTGCTTGAACTCTCTTGGATAACGCTTTAATGCTGATAAATTAATCTTTGATCTCCATTATCACCAAAACATATGTAGGATATAATTATGAATTCATCTAGAACATGCATTTATTCACATGAAACATACCCGAATCCATTTCTGAAGTTTGGTTGAAGATGTATGGATCTTCTAAGGCCGAGGAGGGTAACCATCGTCACTGTTCTCTCTCTGGCAATGGGAAGCGGGAGAGATTAGGGTTCTGTTCTATTAAAAAATGTGATATTCCAAAATGAACAGAACCTTGACCTTTTATACCCTCCTGCCTTAGGGACCATACCCATTGGGCTATTGGGCCTCACGGGTCTTAAGCCCATTATCCAAGACCCATGATGGCGTTTGGGCTCTACACATAGGTGACCCATACTCTTGAACGAACAGAAACTATAAGAGGTGAATAGCATAATCATGAATTATTGTGAGATATGTGAGTCCATATCTTAGCAAATGCTTCTTATATGTTTAATTTTTTTCAATTGAAAATCAAATTTATTGTTCAATTAAGCCCACCATCATCTAAAATGTCATTATTCACTAAACGCATCCTATCATACTTGAATAACTTTGTCTATAAGTTGATAATTCCGCCGTGCTTGCAAAGCCAATGTAAAGTCCAAGGAATACATTAAGTTAAATCCAAGAATGTTTTGAGGCGAAATGGAATGCCTACGTAAGCTAATCTAATTCACTAACATACGTATCTCCCGTAAGGCTAAAACTAATAGCCACTTCCACCATTGTGAACACAACCATGATGAATAACGGCAACCGACAGTGACTTTTAGATATGCTCTGGCCTGAAAAACAAGACCGCCTGAGTTTTATATACACAATTAAGAGAAGGCGTTCGGGACGTAAAAAAAAAAGATCTGGTGAAGAAATTGGTCCCAGAGAGCAATTTCCAGAAGCGCTCGTGACCCGTGATTGGCTCACGGGGCCGTGGAGTCTCATTGTGCGACTCACGTGTTTCCATGATTGGGTCATGGGATTGTTGCCTCGTGGGCATGTCCAGTCCAGCATGGCACACCTCAAAGCCAAGCCGCGGAAATTAAGAGAAATTGGGTGCCCACCCTCATTATTAATTGATGAGTGGGGCCCTCTCTGAAAGGAGCAAATGTGAGAAATAGGACAAGATTATTGAGTAGAATATTAAAACCTTGACGTCAGTGCTTACTAATAAAAAATCTTTCTTTACAAGATCCGATCCATGAGTGGTTGGAACTTGGAACCACCTGTGACCCATAATAACGTGGTTTGAATTTTCCCAACTTGCTCGACAATGGAATTTCTCTATCATAGTTTTTGATCCTCCAGTCATTATCTCCATTCCACTTTTGAAATAAAAAAAATTCTTCAAAAAATAAAAATAAAAACCAAGAACCAATATTAATACATATGTTTCCTATCCATCCACGTCACGCTATTTACATAAAAAAGAAGTAATACAATGAACCTATCTTGTTAAGTTGTACTATGTACGCTTAAAGTCCTGTTCTAATGGCCAATTATTGTTTTACTCTACACCTAGAAAAGCCCACAATCATTGAATAATTGGTGTCTGTCGCTGGATTTACGGACAATTGAGAGTGTCTCTCTTTGTTTCCTTCCGGCCTATGCCCCGAGATCCATTGTTCCTGACTAATTTTATTTTATTTTTATAAAATCACCTAATAAATTTTAATTGTAAAATTATTATATTTAAAAAATTTTCTTTTCAAAAAAACGGGTTTAGTATGAAAAATATAAACTAATATTTTTAAAAATGACTTAAATGTAAAAAATTTTAAGGATTAAAAGCCATACTTTCAAGTGTGAAATAGCTCATTTACATTTGCTTGGTTAAGTGAAAAATAATAATGTGAAATCGTACATTTGTATTTGCTTGACTAATTAGCTAATAATTTTTTTTACAAATGATTTTTATTTTAAAAATTTATATATAAATGATCAAAATATTAAAGTATATTTATGTAAAAGAAAAAAAGATTTCGAGGATTAGATTTAGAGATTAAAAATCACTTAATCAAATAACAAAATATGAAAAGGAACTTGTTTTTATTTTTATTTTTTTATGAGGTCATCTTTAGAAAAAAAAAATATTTATTTTTAAATTATTATTTTAATAATAATTATTTTAAAAAAAATCCTTTTTTTTGTCGTTTTCCAACAGAGATAAAAAAAAAAAAATGCCCATCATTCTTATGAAAAATAAAAAATAAAAAATAGATGACGTGAGTGGATGATGCTTGTGCTTTTTATCCCTAGTTTCAGCACATCGCATGATGCCAATTTTAGAACAGAGAGACGGAAGAATTAGAGGGATGAGAGGCCACTAGGGCACTAACTATCAGGATCACCAGGGGTAATAATTCTATAGTCAAAGTCATACATAGAGAAAATGGGTCCCGCATCAGCACGTGTGACGTTATTTTTTTTATTATATATATTTTTTGGAAGCTTATGTGGGTGAGACTGGGTGTAGGCTGGAGGCGGCTGGCTGCGTGTCCGCCTCCACCGGAAGCCACCTAGTCCATATAAACAATTCACTCTCCTGCCTCCCACGGTCCCACCACTTGCCACCTCCTCGTCTTCCTCCTCCATCATGTAACCCCACCTTCTCTCTTTCTCTAATCTACACCCGTAAAATCAACCCAAGAAAGAAACAATAATGGAGGGAAATTGATTTTTTAATTCTGGAATGACTGGTCAAACGTCGTCCTTTGAACATACTGTAGTGCCGCACACCGAGCCGACGGCTGACGACAAAACAACGTTTGAATTTCCGTTTCAGGATGTGATGACTCCCCATCTCCAACGGCTTTACCTCTTCGTTGTTGTTCCTTCTATTTTCTTCGTATCCACAGTGCTCTTATCTCTCATATTCAATTTTCCCTATTGTTTTAGACACCTACTACATATAAAAGTCTATATATATAGAATCAAAGTACGCTTTTGATCAAAATCTCCTCTCTTGTTTTCTCTCACACCATTCAGCATTTCCTTCCTTTATTTTCTGGAAACCGTACCACAGCGAATATATGGAAGCATATTCTTCTTCTTCTTCCTCTTCCTCCTCCATCTCCACTTACTTGTCTCTGAACTCCCAAGAAACAAAGAGGATGAAACAGCCCTACCCTTCTCAATCCTCGCTCCATTCCGTTCGTAAGCCGCAGATGAAGCCCTGGAAGAAGCCGATAGCGCCACTGCCGCCCACCCCGCCTAGGGTTTACAAGGTGGAGTCCGCAAACTTCAGGGAAGTGGTCCA
Organism: Vitis riparia; assembly: GCF_004353265.1. Taxonomy (NCBI): domain Eukaryota; kingdom Viridiplantae; phylum Streptophyta; class Magnoliopsida; order Vitales; family Vitaceae; genus Vitis; species Vitis riparia. The sequence goes on from NC_048437.1 coordinate 5,628,472, forward strand.
ACAGCTCACAGGTGCACCAGAGTTCCAGTCTCGGCGCCTCCAGAGCGTGGCACCTCCCCCGCTTAATCTTAGTCCCGCAGCCCCATTGGTGGACTCCACTGGCCCTGCGGCGCCGCTGCAGCTGTTTTCTTCTCCGGAGAAGACACCATTGTCTGCCCTCTACAAAGACTTGATGAATGACACATTGGAGACAAGAGCAGCTCCGAAACTATGTGACAATCTATCGATATCAAGTCCGTTGGGGTTCGCCTTCTCTCCATCTTCTTATCCGTGGTGCTCTTTCCCTCTTCTGAGTCCAGGAACTCTATCCTCCTTGGAGCAAAGCACAGTTCTTTAGGTTTACTTTCCATGATTTGGGCTGTCCACCATCCCAATAGTCCTCTGCAGCATTTCTCTCAATTTAAATTACAAGTTCTTTTCCTTTTTCACTTGAGATACCATGGAGCTCAAGGATGAACTGTTAAGGCCACATTTTTTCTTTTATTATCAGATTCAAGGTCTATGTTGGTCACTAGGTTATTAGAGAAAATTGTAGAGGAAATTAAAGTTACAGTCAGGATTACTACTTTATGTAAATTAGCGTTATTTTCAAATGAATGGTTTTCAATGGCTTGCTTTATATTTCTAATATTAGTACGAAAATGCACAGAAAACAGCGGCAACTTTTAAAGATTATATATGTGCCATTAATGTCATTCTCTAACCTTTTCACGGGAAATTGCATATTCTTGCCTGTCAGTCTGTGATTGCAGACTAGGAGATGCATTCTCTGTGAAGAATATGCATCAAATTAACCTCTCCAAAAGTATTAAATGCTAAAGAAATAAATTATATTGAAATCATGATGTGATGAACAACAAATGTACAACCGTCTACATTTGACTGCCATTGTATATGCATTGGAATTAGTCAAACTTTTTTTGTTCATGTTGGAAATCAAGCCCACGTCGCCTTCCATCCTGTGCGTTCCTTCCCATATTTAGCACCCTCTGTTTACTTCCCTAAATTAGTGTAATATACAACCTTTATTATAATTGATTTAGGAGTAATTCTAGCAAGGTAGTTTATTCACTTTCCATGTAAGAGTTTATTCTCTTTCCATGTAACCATGTAAGAGTTTATTCTCTTTCCATGTAAGGGAAATTCCGTCCGGTGATAGTGTACCAGTCCGGAATTGTCTCATATCTGTAGGCTATTTATTTATGTTTTCTTTCATTGTAAAAATAGTATCATAGAATGAATTGAGTCTATGTTCCTCCATAGTTAGTCTTCAAATTCTTCATGGTATCAGAGCAGGTTTAATCCTATCTCATCGTCTTCATCTTTAGTCAGTTTTTTTTTTTCTACTCAATTCTATTCTTCTAGGTTATGCCTAAATACGGTCCAGCCTTTGGAATGGCTACCAACTCATCATCCTCTACTTCTGATATCATCATCTTCATCCTCTCATCAGATGGAAACCTCTCATCTGCCAATCACAGCCCATAAACTGAATGGGCAAAATTATTTGCAGTGGTCTCAATCCATATTAATGTTTATACGGGGAAAGGAGAAAGATGACTACATCACCGGAGCTTCGGCGGCACCAAAAACCACAGCATCAACCTACAAGAAGTGGATAGCAGAAAATAATATGGTCATGTCCTGGCTAGTCAACTCTATGACCCCTGACATTGGTGAAAATTTTCTGTCATTTGATACTGCCAAAGAAATCTAGGACATTGCAAAAGAAACTTTCTCAGACAAGGAAAACACATCTGAAATCATCCAGATTGAAGGCATCCTCCACGATTTGCGTCAAGGAAACCTTACGGTAACTGAATATTTCAATACTCTTACTCGTCTATGGCGTCAACTTGATACGTTTGAGGTTCATAATTGGAATTGTGTTACAGATGGTTTGTTGTATAAAAAGATTGTCGAAGGGAAACGTGTGTTTAAATTTTTGTTAGGTTTGAACAAAAATCTTGATGAAATCAGAGGAAGAATCATGGGAGTAAAACCTCTACCTAGCCTCAGAGAGGCATTCTCTGAAGTGCGTCGCGAAGAAAGTCGGAAAAATCTCATGATGGGATCCCATCAACAACTGAATATGGCAGAAAGCTCGGCTCTTAAGACTCAATTCGCTCCTTTTGACAACCGTCAAAAAATTAAAGGAGGTAGACCTTGGTGTGATCATTGCAGAAAGCCGGGACACTCAAGAGAAACTTGCTGGAAGATTCATGGAAAGCCAGTAGATTGGAAGCCACGTCAACCACTTGAGAAAAAAGGACGAGGCAATCATGTGGCTACCGATGAACAATCGCCACAACCTGAAGCTAGCCCTTTTAATAAGGAGCAAATGGAGATGCTTCAGAAACTACTGTCTCCTCTTTTGTCAGTACAGTCACAAACTGGCTCATCTTCCAACCAGCTCATTGGTTCCGGAACCTTGGCTCACAAAGGTAATTTTTTGAGTGCCTTTACTGTTGGTAAGAAACGTAAAAAACCTTGGATCGTGGACTCAGGAGCATCTGATCATATGACGGGAGATGCGACAATTTTTGATACATATAGCTCATGTCCAAATAATTTAACAGTCCGAATAGCAGATGGTTCACTATCAAAGGTTGCCGGAACAGGTTCAATTGTGCTATCAAGGGATCTTACTCTCAACTCTGTTCTCATTGTTCCTAACTTGGACTGTAATCTATTGTCAATTAGTAAACTCATTAAGGAAAAGAGGTGTATTACTAATTTTTCCTCCACTCACTGTGAATTTCAGGATTTGGATTCGGGGAAGACGATTGGCAATGCTGAGGAATGCTCTGGACTCTACATCCTTAAGGAGCTCCATGATCCACAAGAACAACCTCAAATGGCAGTTGGTAGTAATTCTTTTTCGGTTTCATGTCAAAATAACGATAATGCAATTATGTTGTGGCACTATCGCTTAGGTCATCCAAATGTTATGTATCTCAAGCATTTATTTCCTTCATTATTTCATAAAAATCCAAAATCCTTTGAGTGCGAAATTTGTCAATTATCAAAGCAAGTCCGGTCTCATTTTCCCATTCAACCCTATAAAGAGTCTAGTCCATTCTCAATGATTCATAGCGATATCTGGGGTCCGTCAAGAATAAAAGATGTAACTGGTACTAGGTGGTTTGTCTCATTCATAGATGATCACACTAGATTAACTTGGGTATTCCTCATGAAAGAAAAATCTGAAACGAGTCAAATTTTCAAAAATTTTAAAAATATGATTCAGACCCAATTCCAGTCAAAAATACAAATTCTAAAGTCTGATAATGCTAGGGATTATTTCAACTCCATTCTAGGAGAATTTCTAGCACAAGAAGGGATAGTTCACTTAAGTTCATTTGTTGATACCCCACAACAAAACGGAATCGCTGAAAGGAAAAATAAGCATTTGTTAGAGGTGGCTAGATCACTAATGTTCTCCATGAATGTTCCAAAATTATTCTGGGGGCAAGCTGTCCTTACGGAAGCCTACCTCATCAATAGGATGCCGTCTAGGGTACTAAAATTCCAAACACCTTGTCAAACACTCCTAAAATCCTTTCCGACTACTCGTCTCATCTCCACCGTCCCACCCAAAATTTTCGGGTGCTCTGTTTTTGTTCATATCAATCAACAACATCGAAGTAAACTTGATCCTAGGTCACTCAAGTGCATCTTTCTTGGGTATTCTTCAAATCAAAAAGGGTATAAGTGTTACTCTCCGGTCACAAGAAAATTCTACAATTCAATGGATGTCACATTTTTTGAAACCCAGCCTTACTATCCCAAAAACGATATTCAGGGGGAGAATTCAACTCAGAAATATCAATTTTGGGATCTTGAGTCATTCAGTGAGTCACCCATCATCACTGAAAATCACATTCCTCCAGAGTCATTTAATCAGCCCGAGTCCATTGTTGACTTGTGGGATAAGGAGCACATCCAAGAGGAAACGGAGGAAGGAGCATTTTCTCAACAAACCCATGAGGCTGAACCGGGTCCTAATCCAAGCAAACTTCCAGGTAACAACGCTCCTGATGGTACTGTTGATTCCGAGTTAGAAAATGATATTCTTAATATGCCCATAGCTTGGAGGAAAGGAATTCGATCATGCACTCAGCATCCCATTGGAAATTTTATTTCTTATGATAAGCTATCACTTACGTTTCGTGCATTCACTTCTAGCATCACAGAGATACAAGTTCCTCGGAATATTCAGGAAGCTTTCAAGTATCCTAAGTGGAAGGCGGCAGTCAATGAGGAAGTTCGGGCGCTGGAAAAGAATGGTACGTGGGAAATTACTGACCTCCCAAGAGGTAAGAAACCAGTTGGGTGTAAGTGGATTTTCACAGTAAAGTACAAGGCAGATGGTAATGTGGACAGGTATAAGGCTCGGTTGGTTGCCAAAGGATTCACCCAATCCTATGGCATTGACTATCAAGAAACTTTTGCTCCAGTTGCCAAGCTCAATACTGTTCGTGTACTTTTATCCTTGGCAGTTAATCTCGATTGGTCGCTTCACCAACTTGATGTGAAGAATGCCTTCCTCAATGGTGACTTAGAGGAAGCAGTTTACATGGACATTCCTGCTGGACTTGAGACGACATCGAACTTCAACAAGGTTTGCAGACTCCGAAAATCCTTGTATGGTCTCAAACAATCTCCCAGGGCCTGGTTTGAACGGTTCACTAAGGTAGTGAAAGGGTACGGATTCGTTCAATGTCAATCCGATCACACATTATTTGTGAAACACTTCCCAGAAGGGAAGCTGGCAATTATCATTGTATATGTGGACGACATAATTTTGACAGGTGATCATGAAGAGAAAATTGACTTACTTAAAAAATTACTGACAAAGGAATTTGAGATCAAGGATCTTGGAAACCTCAAGTACTTTCTCGGAATGGAGATTGCTAGGTCAAAGAAAGGTATAGCAGTCTCACAACGCAAATACGTTCTGGACTTATTGAATGAAACAGGAATGCTAGGATGCAAGCCGGCAGAAACACCTATGGATACAACTGTCAAACTGGAAGAAAGTGATGGAAGTACGCCAGTTGATAAAGGAAGATATCAACGTCTTGTGGGGAAACTCATCTATCTTTCTCATACAAGGCCAGACATCGGCTTCTCCGTTAGTGTGGTAAGTCAATTCATGAATAATCCAACCGAAAAACACATGACTGCTGTGATCAGAATATTGAGGTACCTCAAGATGACACCAGGAAAGGGTCTCTTCTTTCAAAGAACAACAAAGAAAGAGATTGAGATTTTTTCAGATGCAGATTGGGCAGGTTCAGTGACTGATCGGAAATCAACTTCAGGCTATTGTTCATTTGTCTGGGGGAACTTGGTTACATGGCGAAGCAAGAAACAGTCAGTGGTAGCCCGTAGCAGTGCTGAGGCAGAATTTCGTGCTATGGCACAAGGTATCTGCGAGGGAATCTGGTTGAACAGGCTATTAGAAGAATTACGGGTTCCATTGAAGCATCCCATGATGTTATACTGCGACAATCAAGCTGCCATCAGTATCGCTAAGAATCCGGTTCATCATGATCGAACTAAACACGTGGAGATAGATCGACACTTTATCAAGGAAAAGATTGAAGAAGGAGTTTTCAAAGTCAGCTACACTCCGACAAATTGTCAAACGGCTGACATTCTCACAAAAGCTCTTGCTCGAGTTAATTTCGAAGATCTGACAGGAAAACTTGGAATGATCAACATCTACAACGCGGCTTGAGGGGGAGTGTTGGAAATCAAGCCCACATCGCCTTCCATCCTGTGCGTTCCTTCCCATATTTAGCACCCTCTGTTTACTTCCCTAAATTAGTGTAATATACAACCTTTATTATAATTGATTTAGGAGTAATTCTAGCAAGGTAGTTTATTCACTTTCCATGTAAGAGTTTATTCTCTTTCCATGTAATAGTTTATTCACTTTCCATGTAAGAGTTTATTCTCTTTCCATGTAAGGGAAATTCCGTCCGGTGATAGTGTACCAGTCCGGAATTGTCTCATATCTGTAGGCTATTTATTTATGCTTTCTTTCATTGTAAAAATAGTATCATAGAATGAATTGAGTCTATGTTCCTCCATAGTTAGTCTTCAAATTCTTCAGTTCATGATCTCCCTGAGAACGAGATCGTAAATTAAAGGATATCTCCCATGGGTATGACGGGCTTTGCTTTGACTTTTTCTGGTAAAGCTCTAGTCTTGGTATTCATGTTTTAGCTGAGGATACACAGATACCTTTAATATTAGAAAAAATGGCCGACCGCTTAAACATTCAGTAGAGAGTTATACAATGGGTAAGTCTTGCAATATTATGACGGAACGACATGATGCCCTACGAAGAAATGTAATTAGGAAGATGGGAACCATGGCATGCACCTAATAGTACTGAAAGAGAGAGCCTGCTAATGGAAATCCGCAGTTGGACTGATAGAGAGTTTGAAGAAGCATCATAGGAAAAACCTACGACTCCATGCAGCATACTTAATAAAAAATGGTAATCCATTGCACCAAGGCGGGAAGAGAATGCATTCCATCAGTCTTATGAACTTAAAAATTGTTAATAGAAATCCATACTTGGATTGGACCAATAGAATCAAGTTCAAAGAATCGAGAAGGAAGAAAACAGAACCACTGAAGGTGACGTATGTATTTTATGGGAGAAAAAAAAAAAAGGTGCCACTTGGGGATCCAAGACGTCTCAAAATCTTGGTCAGTTTTGAAACCGCTACTAGTAAAAAGCATGACCGGTGAAAATATAAAGAAATAGGAACAAGTAATGATCTCGTTGGGTCAAAATCTTATGGGGAATCAAGAAGATTAGATGATTAATTTTCCACTGTGTGGCCGACAATTATAAGATTTGGATTCTAGGAACGTGGAAGAAACTGGTCAAAATTTTTGACTTGTATGGAAACTTTTTTTGGTAACAGTTAAAAAATAAAAATAAAAGCCAAAAAGATCGTTACTTTAGAGCCGTTCTTAAAATTAGATTTGCTCTATTGTCATGAATTAGAAACTTAATTTTTAAAAACAATTTTCTATTTTAGGAAATAAGAATTATGTTTTTGACCCCTAAAATTTTGGGTTTTTAAATACAGTAAAAACATTTTGTTTCTTTCTAAAAAATAAAATGTTTCTACTCCTTCCTAACTAATATAACCAAAAGTAAACATGATATTAAAATTATGAACGTAATATTTACGTAATATTTTGTATTAGAACTATTTTTCTACCTTTAAAATTAGCTTTAATATCTATTGAAACTCATGCATTGATAGGATGTAGCTTCAAATAGTTAAATACTATGTATAGAATCTCGCTTTGGATCATGAAAAATACTTAGGTTATTAAAGATATATGAAGTCACCTCATTAATTAGTTATATTATCAAGATACATAAGGATTTTGGCTTGTTAACATAATGTTTGTTTAACTTCTTTAAGTTGATGATCAATAGTCTTTGTTGAGTATTGAAAACAATTCGACTATAATTCTATAAGGTACAACTTTTATTCTTACATTTTATCCTACTATTAGTAAGAATATAACTACTACCTCTTCAAGATTATTCATAATGTATCCATTAAGTTTTATATTTCTTAAGATGATTGTAAAGATTAACAAGAGTTTGTTTATTTATTTTAATAAGTTCATAACATATTTAAGGATGACCATCTATATATATTATAAAGTGAGCATCACTTGTCATAAATGTTCTTCAAGATGTCTTGCTTAAAAATGATTGTTTTATTTTTATACTTTTTTTTTATTTATCATATGACTATATGAGCAATAAATATTTCATCTGTGTTATCATTTGTCTCGGAAGATGAAGTTGACTCTTTTAGTGAATCGTTACTTACCTTACTACACAAAATAAAATAACATTCAACAAATATTAAAATAGATATTATTTAAGTTTTATAAGCTTAAATTGAATCCATGCAAAAACTAAACAACATAATAAAAGTAGTCTAAAGACTACTTTTACCTTGGACATAATGTAGTGTTAATGTTATAATAATCCATTAAGATGTGACTATCATATTTAAAATTTATTAATTCATACTTTTTCTTTTTATCAAGCATGTTCATAAAAATCTCTCTTTTACCTTGGAGACTTGAATTTGTTAACACGTTCCAATATTTGTCATTTGCAAGCCATCTAATTGTGTCTGAAGATATCATGCTGAATTCATAAGTGTTAATTTCGAGAACTAGTTCATAGTCTTAGCATTAGTTCCGCTCTCAAACCCTTTAGCTCTAGCCAAGAGTGTCAATTTTGGCCTTAGATACCTCATATATAGCCTTATATGCCTCAACACAAGCTTTCAAAACAACACACATTAGATATATATAGTATTGTCTCCTTCTTGCCTTTATAACCCCTAAAGAATCAATGCACTTTACATCAACATAGAAAGAATTACATGGTGATGGAATATTTGAATCAAAGAATGATTAGTCTTCTCTAAAGCATGTATTATGTTATTTTTAGTATCCCAACGAAATCCAATATTGTTTAAAAGATCAATTCAATTTGATTTGTACATAGTCTATTAAATTTTTGTTCAAGTAACATCCTTTTTCAAGTTGACCTATCGAACATAGTATTCTCTATGCTACCTTTGATAACTTTTGTTCTCATTACGTTAATAAATATCTTCTTTATATTAATACTTGACATTCCTCCGTTCTCGATACTTGTTACCTATAGTTGCCATATGTATACACACAACTTCTTTTAACTCATGCAATAGGCAAGACCATATCATCCTAAGTATGACCACTATATTTTATGTGCTCATTTAATTTATTTTAATTTTTCCATAGAAAGATTAAATAATTTGAAAATATATAAAATTTTAATTAATTTTAATTATATTTAATTTTTTTGATATTTTTTATTGGACAACTAAATATTAGAAAATAATTTTTTTACTTCTATGTGTTCTTAAAGCTTAGATGTTTAAGGAATTTTTATCCACATTGCATCAATAAGATTGCTTATATTTTAACAAACATTTTTAGCCAATGAATTATCCCCTGATTCTGGCACCCTTCTTCTTGCAGGGATGCATGCAAATTGCATAAAAGAAGTAAGATTTGCAATTTTGTACCTAAAATATGAGCGATATTTCGGACCTCATATTTTAACAAACCAAATGAGGATTTTTATTTTATTTTTTTGCATTTTTCAGGCCTTTGCTTTGTGACAAACAAGAAATTTAATGGAGCTCGTGGATACATAGTTGGGGACTGAATTCAACAAGAGGGCGTAAGGATGATTGAGGTAGCTCCATTATGCACCAATCCATCTTTGGGCACTTAGATCTACCATGTCTGAATTAGTGAGCATGCCCAAAGATTTCCTGTTAGTTCAAATTAAATCAGGCAAACATGACATTTAAAGCAAACTAAAACTGTATCAAAACTTCACAACGAATACTATAATTGAATAAACAACCAAGTACCTAAAGAGTAATATCATCAGATGGGTAATACCTACTACAAAGGCAAACAAAAACCATCAAGAAACAAGCAGAAAATGAATAAGGAGCAAGAGCACAAGATGGGTGTGAAGTGAAAAAGGACCCAACAAACTTAGGTTTTCCCAATAATCTTGGCAACAACTTTGGTTCAGTCACTAAGAATACCCGAGGCCACACCATTGCATCAACTGGCAGTCAGGCATATCTTATTTTGGGAACTTCCTTTACTACCTCCACAAACCTTTTTTGGACTCTAACAAAACCAATCCATTGCTCAAAATCACTTTGGCTGAAGCCTGAAACAACACTAACCTTGATGAAAACTGAGAAACCCCTCTCAAACCCACAAAAGTGTCATCTCAGTGCTAAAAAACCCCAACATTTTTCAAAAAAACCACAACAAACAATGTCCAGGAAAAGAAAACTCATTATACATCTGAAAAGCACAGATCTAATGACTCGATCATCTTGTGATCAAACTCTTGACAAAATACAACCCAGTTTTATAAACATAAAAAATCCAAGAGATCATCTGGCTTGAGAAAATCTCCTAATGTTTTGAAAAAAAGGTTTCAGTTGTTCTCTTAAAACACAATGTTTTTATACCTTTCACAGCCAAACAGATTCTCCACTTTAAAGTTAGCCTGCAGTAGAATGGTTCTACAAAATTTAAGTTCCAAAGAGTAGAGTACCAGTATTGACTAATGACTGCAGAGTGCAGCTATATATATATATATATACAGATGAAGTAACATTCCACAGATCAGAACAAATTTACAGACAACAGTTGGTTACATTAAATCAGATTTCCTTGGAAAATTTGATATGAAAACAATATATAATTTATTGGCAACTCGGTCAAAATACTATATTCTGGTGTACCTCTTATGGAGAGTTACATGTGGGAGATGTTTTAACTTTCAACTTGGCTCCTAGTTATCCCAGTAGTTCCTCAGTTGAGACATATGCAGAAGAAGCTCATCTCTGCCCAAACCAGTAACACTGCTAGTCATGATCCATGGGGGATGTTTTCCATAGTTTTGTCCCATCATCACTTGGAAATTTTTTATGTTCTCATCTGGCCTTTTTCCTTTCCCCCCCTTCATTTTGTCGCACTTTGTGAAAACAAAAGTCATTGGTATCTGAAATTCATAATGGAAGGCATAAGAAAAATGAGGCGGTACAGGATTTAGCATTTTGCAACTAGAAGTAGTTGACAGAAAGACTATCAGACAGTTTCTAATTGGGAGTACCATACATTGTTGCGACCAAGCCAATTAGCACAGTCAAGGTCAATCTTTTGTGGTGGAACACTTGCATCAATGAGTAGGAGGACAGCAACCAGAGTTGCTCTGTTTAAGAAGTAACCTTTGGTGAAGGCAGACCAATCCATCCGGGCAGATTCTGGGGCCTTAGCAAACCTGAAAACAAAGCTAACTTCAGCAAAAATTGAGCTTACTTGCACTGTTAAGCATTGCATTGACAACCTATATTTCATGATTTCACAAGGCACCACTGTCAAACCCATGGAATTAGAGACAGCAAATGAGATATTTAAAGGTAGTCACCAGCAGAAGAAGTTCTGTTATTTATTTATTCAAGATGTATTGATGAAAATTTATTGAAAACTCTCATCAAAGGGATTATGCAAAGTGATGCAAAAGGTATTATTTATTAGCTATCTGATATTAAATCTATGAACCAGAACTAAAAACCTAAAACAAAGACATAAGTTTAGAAAACACTAAAAATTATGGGTGTGATTCCCTTCCTTATGCCTTCTGAAACACCCATAGATAAACCTTTTTCAATATAATTTACTCATATTTTACAATCAGCACTCACAAATTATTCTCTCTCTCTTTCCAAATGCACCAAAAGAGAATGTACATAAAAAATTCTATTTACCTGATCTGGACACTTTTAACCTTCATGAACTATCAAACCAATCAATTCATGATCAAAATGTCAAAATATTGTGTGAATGACCGAATTCCTTAGTCTTGAGTTTTGTATATTATATATAGACTTTACAAAGATGCTATACATGGAAAGCAAATAAAAGTAAATAAATCCCCGCATGATTCTATCCCTATACATGTAAACTATAATTTGTCAAATAATATATGCTAACTGTACAGAATAATAAATGGAGAAATAAGGAAACAATTGTGGGCTAAAATGAGGAAAGAATTGTGGGCTAAAATAAGGAAAGAAGTGTGGACAGCAAAGCTGTCCTTTGACAGCCCCCCTCAAATTGATGCAGGTTGATCAACAAGCATCAATTTGCTACTTAGCAAACAATATTGATGATGAGGTAGAGCCTTGGTGAAGATATCAGCAATTTGTAAGTCAGTGGAAATATGTGGAAGAGTGATAACACGAGCTTCAAAGGCTGCACGGATAGAGTGACAGTCCACTTCAATATGCTTTGTGCGCTCATGATAGACAGGATTGGCCGTGATCTGAATAACACTTGTATTATTGGCATGTAGAGGTGTAGGATCGGTCTCAGAAAAATCTAACTCTCCAAATAATCGAAGATCTCCAAGAGCCTAGAAGCGAAGAAACCCAAAGAAAACTCCAAGATCACACCACAGATGTATTGTCACAACCACCAAAAAAAAAAAAAAAAAAGAACCCAAAAGTTGGGCTAGAGTCCGAGAGCCACTAGGGCTAAATCCGAGAGCCCCTAAGGCTAAATCCGAGAGCCCCTAGGGCTAAATCCGAGAGCCCCTAGGGCTAAATTCGAGAGCCCCTATGGCTAAATCCGAGAGCCCTTAGGGCTAAATCCGAGAAAACCCAAAGAAAAACTAGAAAGCGTGTAAACTCTAGGTTTAGAACACAAGCTCTGATACCATGTCAAAATATTGTGTGAATGACCGAATTCCTTAGTCTTGAGTTTTGTATATTATATATAGACTTTACAAAGATGCTATACATGGAAAGCAAATAAAAGTAAATAAATCCCCGCATGATTCTATCCCTATACATGTAAACTATAATTTGTCAAATAATATATGCTAACTGTACAGAATAATAAATGGAGAAATAAGGAAACAATTGTGGGCTAAAATGAGGAAAGAATTGTGGGCTAAAATAAGGAAAGAAGTGTGGACAGCAAAGCTGTCCTTTGACACAAAATTGATTTCTATGGCCAAAAGATAATCAACCAGAAACTGAAGAAAAGTCTGCACATTCCAAAGAATGAGTTCAAAAGGAGAGCAAAAGTATATAAAAATTCTATCGAATGTCCTAAAACCTCATCCCAAGTTCCAAGAAAGAAAAGAAGGGTAATGCCCTATACTGTCTTTAATTCCAGAACAGACCCAGTTGTGCAATTTGTGTTATACACTACCAGCAAGCCTAGCATCTGAAGCTCAACTGCTAAAATGGACAAAATCCAAAACAGATGAACTTCCATGTCCTGATATTCCACAACATAAACTAAGATCAGTTATGCTAATTTGAAATAAGTTACGACAAAAAGCTGTGACTACTACTGAAGTGGCCCCAGGAATAGGATAATCATGGAAGATGATTGATAGGCCACATGTACATCATCAAAGTCATGGTCCAATAGCAATCTCAAGATAATTAGAAATGGCCCACCCTGTGCAGACCTAGACACTATAATTGTTAGGCTTCTCTTGATTGGCTGAAACCTTGATCTACATATCAGGTTATCATAACCCTGTGATTAACAACAATCTCACAGAATACTAAGCCATGATATTTTAAACAATTAAGTTACACAGCAGACAATGAAATACAAGTTATTACATAGGGCAAATGGTCTATCATTAAATTTGCATAGTTAAAAATTTAGTAGAAAGATATGATTACTTCAGTCCAAAACATGTGAATTTAAAAATCAGTCTAGCCTTTTTCAACGTTTTCTTTGTGTTGAACAATGTCACCTTTACACAGTAGTTTTTCTAGGATAACAAACAAGACAGTGAATTGAATGCTTAATTGTTTTATTCCCTGCAGGCCCACTCCACATGAAACTAAAGTTACAACACTGCTAGAGTAGGTGCCTCTTGAGGTAATCACTAGGGAATATTAGGCTCTTCAATTTGGTAACTATCAATTGGCAATGTCCAAAAAGCACAAAAACATGTCAACCACGTACATGCAACATCAACTTCTATAACATAGTAGCTCTGCCGAGCAGTGTAAAAAGTTCACTTTTCTTAGTTTTGTGCTTCAATAAAATGTCAAGATAAATTGAACTTAACAATGCAGGATGATATGGTCAAACATACTGAGTATCTCATCTTTTGTAGTAAGAAACTAAGAGTATCAGAATATGAAGATGATATCGGCTCTGTTTAGATAAAAGTTAATATTGCAGATATGTGGTCTCTGTATATTTTTTCCAAATTGATCCATCAGTTGAGCCTCAGAACCTGAGTAGGAAATAACTCACTGAAATCAAAAGTTCCTAGTCATTATGAGAACATCTCCATGTTTTTCCAAAACTTAAGCAAAATGATTTGGGTTAAAAAGAACACCTAACATAAATTTTCCATTATAATAAGGCTCAAGCCAACTAGAGCATGGTACCAGCTCCACCAAATTCAGACTTTTTTCAGCAGTTTGTAAACCTGACAATTTAAAACCCTGTCAGCCATTGAGAGCGCCTTTAAATTGTTATCATATATTAAGCTCCTTGTAATCATAAATCAAGGTGCCTTCCCAATCTAGGTGGTCACATGAGACATACCCACACTACAAATTTTAAAACTGTAAAGAAGTCCAAACATATTCAACACAGTCAACATAATCCTATAAAAGTCACAGTGAATGCAATTATCCTAGGGGATGAGTTCCTCACTCCTCAAAACTAACCTTTATGCTTGAATGCTTTACATGCCTCTGCTTGATTTCAAGACAATAAGGTGGCAAAGAGCTATGAAGCAGAATTGGGAATTGCAAATATTGAAAAACAGAGAATGCAGGGTTTACCCATAACCAGGCAGATCCACGATATACCAGCTCTTGTTCACTAAGAAATGATTAATAAGTTGAGTTTTCCCTGCATAAATTGCACAGAAGTTTAACACACCAAAATAACAAGACAATAACAGGGATCCAAATTCCAATTAAGAAATAAAGAAATAGCTATCAAAACCTGGTTTCTTAGATGTAAGGGCTACTTCTTTCTTGCGAACAAGGGCATTGATAAGCGAAGATTTACCGACATTGGACCGACCAAGAATGGCAAACTCAGGGCGATCATCCTTGGGGCAATCCTTTGGCCTACTACTGCTTTTCACGAACTCCACCTCCTTTATCTGGGAGTGACCCGCATAGGGACCAAGCACGATGTTGGAACCGGGTAGAACCATGTCGTCCGTCACCTCCTCGGGATCGACCCCTGGCGGTACGAAGAGGAAGGTTTGCGCGAACCGGGCAGTGTCCGAAATGGCTTGTTTTTCAGTCTTTGAAGCAGAGACATGGTGTTGGGTTTGGGGCTTGGGTTTGGGTTTAGGGCTAGGGTTTTGGTGAGTAGAGTGAAAGAGAGTGTTTTTAAAGCAGAGAAAGAAAGGTGGAGTTGCTTGAGATGATGAAGAAGTAGAGGACGATAAGAGAGAAGTGACTTGGAGACTCAACAAACCACGATTCCTCAGCAGCAACATCTTTGCAGTGTTTCGCTTTGTTGGAAGCCGCACGCAAAACCTTATGAAACATAGTCCAGCAGGCCCGGGTTTTCAGTAAACGACGTCGTTTCTTAATAAATCAACTTAATTAAAACGGTGTCGTTTCTTAAAAACCCAACACCGGGTCACGACTGTTTGTCTTGGGTTATCACCGACCTAGTGGTGAAACTTCGCGAGTCGCAACTGTACTGGGCTTGCATCCTGATCGAAATGTCATGGTTGGCTAGATCCCTGGCGAACTCTCTGAAGCTCGACGATGATGACGACGGTGCCACCAGTAATGTCACCGATAAAGAATCACTGTCCGATAGAAAATCGGATGATGAGCAACAGCAGATCGATCCAGAGACTCCTACTGGGCGAGGTGTCAAAGAAGATCTATCAGAGCTCACCAAAACCCTAACCCGCCAGTTTTGGGGCGTGGCCTCCTTCCTCGCTCCTCCTCCCACCTCCCCTCGGCATGATCAGATCTCTGATTCCAACAGCCGGGAACCGTCCGATGAGGCTCCGTTCGATGAATCCTCGCCGGAAGAATCTTCCGATCCAGTGGGAATTGCGGGAATACGCAGCGATTTATCGGAGATTGGGGGGAAATTTAAGACTGGAATCTCCAAGCTGTCGAATAACATGGCTGTTTCGGAGATTACCAAGATTGCTTCGAATTTCCTCCAATTTGGATCGGAACATGAAACGGTGGACTATAATTTGGTCGGAGGTGCTGTCGGCGTTACCGAGGAAGTGATGGCTTTCGTGAGGAATATAGCAATGCATCCAGAAACGTGGTTGGATTTTCCTCTGGTTGATGATGAAGATTCAGATGGTATGTAGTATTGGCTTTACCTTCAATGCTTTTTTTGCGTGTGTCGTATTTGTGTCAGTTGTTTGTTGAATTGGAACTATCTTATTGTGCATGCGTCCTTGCTCTCGATTTAGTCTTATGGTAAGAATGTACCCCTTTTTGCTGTGAGTTTTGTTAAGTTTAGCTTGATGTAAATGAAGTTCCGTTTACATTTATAAGGTTATTTATGACTCTTGTCATTAAAATTCATATATGAACTGTTGAAGGGCTTCAAGATTGTTCTCGGATCTTATTTTGAAGGATTAATTGTCTCTGATTACTCTTTTGTGGTGGCATAGGAGCTACATATGGACTAAAATCAATTGTGTACCTCTTTTCTGAATAAATCTACCCATTTGAGCTAAGTTCTTAAATAATCGCTATGAATAACAACACCCTTATGGGCATGATCCTTTTGTCAAATCCCAAGAGCCATAGTAATTGAATTTTGGGGACAATGTATTCTTGTCTATGACATAAATGTATATTTTTCTAGGTCTGGGTACTCTAGTTTCATATGCTTATCAGAAATTCTGTCAGGATAATATGCTGAGGTTTTGATGTGTAGGTGTTATATGATGCCAATCATTTAAGATGTAGTCTGAAAAGTTTTATTGTGGTTCCTTTTTCTGTCAATTTAGTTTAAAACTGAAAGCATCCCCATGGATGCCATTGTGGAAAGTTTTGTTGGTTGAATTTTCCCCAGTGGTTGGATATATTTTTTTTTAATATGTTTTCATGCTGATTTCAAGCATCTTGGGACATACATTTTCAGATTTTGATATGTCTGATGCTCAACAAGAGCATGCTATGGCTGTTGAACGTCTTGCACCAAGATTAGCTGCACTGAGGATTGAACTTTGCCCAGGCTGTCTAACTGAGGATTGCTTTTGGAAGATATACTTTGTGCTTTTGCATCCAAGACTCAGTAAACACGATGCTGAACTTCTATCTACTCCCCAAGTACGTTGGTTTCATGCATCATTAACAGTCAATTTCTTTGGTTTTCATATTTTTTCCACTTGTTCTTTGGGTTATAAACAATGTTTTCAGAATCAGACCAATCATTGAATGAAAAAAAGTTATTAATTCACATTCACTGGTTGAATTGGTGGTTGAATTACGGTTTGAACGGTAATGTCATAAAAATATAATTTATATATTATATAAAATAAAAAATAATTATAAGAAGTTAAAAATATATATAATTAAATTTTTTAACAATATTTCATTTTTATATTTGATTTATCAAATTAAATGATAAAGATAAATATAAATATATTAATATTTTAAATTTTATTAAATGGAATACATGTAATATTTAGGAATGAAGATGTGTTTAAAATGAAAATAAAATTATAATATTTAATTTTATCTCCATGTTTTTGTATTTTATTATTTTAAAATTGTTATATTATTTTAATAATTATTAAAAGAATAAACGTAAATACTTACATTTGTTCAAAGGCTTTATATGATAAAAATTTGAAAAAAAATAATCAATATTGCTATATATTTTATTTTACATTGATATAAAACAAAAATGTTGCATAGCTCAGTGGTCCAACCCTCAGTTTTATAATTGGAGGTCCATGGGTCAAGTCGTCCCACATGCAAATGTTTCTTTTCCTTATCTGTAATCCTGTAATCAGTCTCATATTAAAAAAACATCAATTGTATGTGCTCTACAAATACCTTGCAATAACCTTTGTCATGCAAGCTTGTTGGTGGATTGGGCTTGGTGGAGAATTGGGCTATTAGTAATGTAAGGTTCATTATGAAGTGGAAACCCATAAGTATTTTGGGCTTGACCGGTTCGTAGGAAGTCGAATAGTTTCTTTGGTTTGACAACCCAATTGCTAGTTCAAATAGTTTAATGTCGGTTCAATAATAAAATGGTTCATTGGTGCAAACCAAATTGAAAAGGTTGCTAGTCGACAGTTCGACCGATTGGATTAGAAAGGTTGTCGGTTGACTTTTTAACCTCTCTAGTTCGGGTGGCCCAAGTGAACTGTTTATTTGTTGAACTAGTATTGAATTGGTTGGGTTGTTGAATTGGACGGAGAACTAGTTAAGCCCAAAATGATACTCTCCCACATCATCAAGCTTGCAAAGGTTGTAGGGTATAATGGGCTCCCACGTCATCAAGCCCTAGACTACTAATGGCCCAACCCACTAATGCGCTTGGAAAGCAATGGTTGTTGCGAGGTATTTATACTTTACATACAATTGATGTTCTTCTGACATGAGACTGATTATAGGTATGGAAAAAAACTTTAACTTTGCATGCTAGAGGACTTGAGTTACAAACCTCCCATTGTAAAAGTGATGGTTAGACCATTGTGCTATACAACCTCCTGAATTTACCTGGTGCTGGTTGTTGCAGGGTGATCAACACCCCCAAGTTTGGGTCCCCCTTAAGAGTCTTAAGAGCTTGGTCATGGAAGGTTTCTCGATTATCAAAATATTAATATTTTTTTTTCAAACTTTTGTTATATAAAACCGTTGAACAAATATAAATATTTATGTTCACATTTATTTTAATAATAAATATGTAATGATAATTATGAAAAATGTGATAATTTTAAAATTTTAAAATAATAAAATACAAAGACATGAAGATAAAAATAAAATATTATAATTTTCTTTTCATCTTAAATATATCTTCATACTTAAATATTATACATGTTATGTTTAATAAAATTTAAAATATTAATACATTTATATTTATTTTTATTGTTTAATTTCACATATTAAATATAAAAAATGAAATATTATTAAAATTTTAATTATATATATATATATATATATATATATATATATGTCTATATTTAATTTCTTATAATTATTTTTAATTTTATATAATTTATAAATTATATATTTATGATATCATCAATTCAATTGCGGTTGAACTGCAAGTTTGACCAATGAACTGTAAACTAGTAATATTTTCAATTCAATGATTGGTTGAGTTCTGAAAACATTGGTATAAAGTTTTGGTGTCATATATGACACAACATACTAGTGGGCATTTCCAATAAAGGAAGTGTGAAACACATTTAATTCCATATAATTTCTACAAAGCCTTTCATGGTTAGGGGGCTGTCATCTTTGTACACTTAATTCAATTTGAAGCATAAAGGAAGATTTGATTGTTTGATTCGACTATTCTGTATCATCGAATCCCTATTCTTTCAATTCATAATGTTCAAAAAAAGCACAAAGGGGTGGCCTTTCATTTTTTTTTTTTTTATAGTTCTTTCTAAATAAAAAAAAAAAAACCATCATGCTAACTGAGGAGGTTTCCTCTTTAAGCGAGGCTTTCCCTTCTTTATTTGCCCTAGCAACGTCAAAAGAGGCTTGGGTAAATGAAGTGTGGACAGCCGAGAGGGAAAGGAGGGGAAGTTGGACTCCTACTTTCAATATGCCGTTTAATGATTGGGAGATGGAAGAAGTGGGAAGGTTTCTTTGTTGCTTGGAAGAAAATATGGTAAGGGTGGATGAGGAGGACATGGTGAGATGGGTGGAATCAAAGGATGGGGTTTTTTCGGTGAAATCCTTGTATAGAGCAGTGCAGCCGGTGTCCTCTGATTCGTTCCCTTCAAAAATTATTTGGATGTCCCGTGCTTAGCCCAAGATAAGCTTCTTTGCGTGGGAGGCTTCGTGGGGTAGAGTGTTAACTTTGGACCGTTTGCCAAAGAGGAGGTGGGCTTGGGCAAATAGGTGTTTTCTTTGCCAAAAGTGTGGGAAGTCGATTGACCACCTTCTCCTTCATTGTGAAAGAGCAAGGGAGGTGTGGACTTTGCTACTCTCTTTTTTTGGAGTCTCTTAAGTTTTTCCGCTTTCGGTTAAGGAAACTCTCATAGGTTGGAGAGGCTCCTTTGTGGGCAAGAAGAGGAAGGGGGCGTGGCTTCTGGGACCGTTATGCTTGTTTTGGGCTATTTGGAAGGCTAGGAATTCTATTGCTTTTGAGGATGGGGTGCTGTCCATCCAAAAGCTGAAATTTTCTTTTGTGTATTTACTATGGTCGGAAACCAAATTGTGGATAAAAGATGGTTCTTCGACCTTAATAGATTTTATAGAATGGGTGTGTATGCGTTAAGGGAGAGGGTTTTTTGTGCTTTCATAGTGGCTTGGGTTCTTTTGTAAGGGGGTGAGTTGTTCGATGCTGTAGCTTTTTGAGTCGCTTCTTTAGCGCCTCTTTTTGAATATACATATTACACTTACTGATCAAAAAAAAAAAAAAAAAACTTAGGAGGTTTCCTCTTACTGAAGAATGCATCACTTAAGCCACTTCAAAAAGAGAAAAACTAATTGCTGCATAATTCTCTCTTTGGGATAGTGAACAAGTTTTTTATTAGCTTAACTCCTTTTCCTTCTTACACATGTAGTATCTGTTTGGTATAGTCCATCATCTCCTTTTGAGTTGATTAAGTATTAAAATCCTTCCCCATAGAGCTTCCTAAGCAAAGAAACTTTTCTTCATGGGAACCAAAGGGTTTCACGCCATGCATGCAAGGAAAGGCTTGCTTCTTCCTCAGGTTAATGAGGTTGAGAAAGATTTCACAAAGAATTCGCTACACTTGGATTCCTTCCAAATTAGTCTATCCTTTTCATCCTTTCTAATTGAGGCTGATTGTAGTCTTTGAAATTGTTTGTGAAACTGAGGGCTTCACTAACCCTCTTCCCTAACTCTCACATCTTTATACTTGAACATCTTTATCAACAGTTATAGAGAATAACATCGGAAAGGATTCTTCCTATGAAATTTCACCACATCATCTTTCCAAAAATTTACCCTTCTTTTATTACCCACTATGAAGTAGCATTTACTTTTGAAGATCTTCGATCCATTTCTTATAGACTTCCACAACCCCACCTCATAGCTATTCTTCTCAACCCTCATACTCTATCCCTCTTCATTAGCCTCAAATTTCCAACTATGATCTACTTTGAAAGGGATTCTCTCCCTGAAGCATAATTCCAACTCCATTTACCAAGGAGAGTCTTGTTTAGAAAAATGAAGACTTTTGATGCCATCATTCTTTTTATCTAAGTGAACCATAGATCAATTAATCAAATGGGACTTTTGCTTGAGCTTTCCCCTCCCTAAAGGAAATCGCTTTGCATATGTTCTAACTTCTAACCTTAAGCTCACTTTTCTTGAAATTGAAAAAGAAGACATAAGATAAATAGGAAGACTTGAGAATGTGCTTTCAATGAAGGTTAGTTTTCCTCTTTTTGAAAGGTATTGTCTCCTCCACAAAGTGAGCCTTCTCTAAAATTTCTCCATCACATCTCACACCCTCACTGATTTGTAAGGAGCTCCCAAGGGGAGGTCCAAGGAAGTAGTGGGTAGGATTCTAACCGTACAACCTAACACCAAAGTAAGACCCTCCGCATTGCAACTTTACTTACTGGAATTAACTGATGTTTTTCCATTTTATTTTTAAAGCCTAATATAATCTCAAACCACATGAATTTCTTGCTTAGATACTCTAATTTCTCTTGATTTACATTTTCAAAAAAATTAGAGTGTCATCAACAAATAACAAGTGGGATACTTCCATTCTCTCCCACCTACTCTAAAGCCTAAGATGAAGCCCTCTTTCCTTGCCCTCATTAGAATCCTAATAAGAGCCTCTATCTATCCAAAAAAAAAATCCTACTAAGAGCCTCTATCACCAAGATGAAAAGGTTGGGACATAGTTGATCTCCTTGCCTCAAACCCTTGGAGTTCTAAACCAATGGGGTTCCATTGACTAGAATAGAGAATTTGACTGTAGAAATTTACCATTTAATCCATCTCACCTAATATTAAGAAGACATACGATCATGTAAATTGGTTCTTACGTCTAGACCATAAACCCCTGAGAACACTCAGATAAAGTCACCTTCACAGTTTTTGATCTAACAGAACATAAAGAGCACTCCTACCTCCATACAAATCAGTTCCAACACTTTGTTGAATTGGGATTTCTCTTGCTAATCCATTAGCTTTCATTATTCCCCCTTTTAAGAATGTTCCCACTCCTAAACTCCTCACCAATTGCATGGTCATCTAAGTGGCTGTGCCACCTTTGTTTCTTGAAGACAAACTATATCAACCCCTTTAGATCTTATCAACGATTATTAACTTCTACTTTTCCCTATTATTAACCCCTCTTAACATTCCAAGAATTGATTTCTATCTTCATTATACAACAAGATAACCTGTTCCTTGCCACTCCCATAGACCTTTTTTCCTTTTCCTCATGAGCTTTTATAATTGACTTAGAATTCCAACTTTCAAAGGTCCTTAAAGCAGGTTGTTGAGGTCAACTTCCTCTTCTCCCCCAAAGATGAATTATCGCATCCTCTCCTTGCCTGTGTCTTCCTCAATAGAGAGATAACCTCCTTTTCGAAACCCTCAATTGGCATTCCCATAAAACTACTAAAAACTACCAGCTTACGGAAAACGCTTTTGGGGATCACCTCGTCCACTTCCCTCTCCCTCTGCCTCTCCTAGGCCTCTGGGCACCCCAACTCACTTGAACAATTTTCCGAAAACACCAATGACGTTTCATCTTGGAATACCATCCTTAAGGGACCACATTTAGCCCCTTGAGCTCCAATAGAAGTCCCCTCTTTCAACAGTTGCATAAGATAGTCAATTGGAGGTTGAAACAATGACCAACTTTCAACTCCAAAGGGCCTATTGACAATTCCCACTATTGACTCCCTAAAAAAAACCCTAATGGGGACTAGGCTCAGAACAAAATGTCCATCCTTAGAAGGAGAAGAGGAAGATGAGAGTCTGCACCTTAATCGAGTCACAAAGATCTTCAAATCTAGGAGCTTCGAGTAAGAAAGCTTCTTTGGTGCCAAAAAAACCTTCCCCTTGAGTTTTGGATCAACTCTAGCATGCAGGGTTCAATTGTAGGTGACTCACTGCCCTCCTACGCACTATGGAGCAGAACTCTGTTCTCTTTGCTTTAGAACCGGCCTTAGGCTTAGCTTTTTGACCTTTGGCCCATCCCACTTTAAAAGGAAAAGATGATGGGTTGTAAGAAGCTACATCTAGCTTGTCCTTAGCCTACGAGAGGGGCTTCCACCAAAGAACTGTCATAGGCTGAAGGCAAAAAGGAAGCCTTAAAACCTACTTCCTCTTGCCAACATAGCCTGATCCCTTACTTGTATAGTGCTAAGGCCCATCTGACTTCCAAGATAGCTTCACCTAGGCTATGCCCAAAATGATCCACTAGAGGAGATGAACCCACCTTGTTGCCAGACCTTGCCCCTTTTTGTCTATCAGCCTCCAAGGAAGGTAGGCCCCTTACTCCTGCTTCAAACTTCTTTGGCCCCTTGATGGATATGCTTTCTCCTATATTTTCACGCAACACATTATTCCTCCCTACACTCCCACCAACTCTTGAAGACACCTCCATTCTTTCCCCAACTTCCAACCTATTGCAACCTTGCTTTGCTACTACTGTAATCATCCATGGCAAAATCTCCCACCAAAGTTGAATTCAACAAGAAAGCCTTATCACCACTTGCAAATTACATGGGACCTTCCCCCGATTGGAATGAACAAGGATCCTCACCCATTACATGTCATCTCAATACATTGTGTTCTCATCAATGGCTATGAAGCCCCTACAGGAGTTTCCTACCTTTTTAAAAATCTCCTTTATCCATAGATAAAGTGGCAACCCTATTAATCTCACCCACACTTTTTGGGCACCGACTCCATGTCTCAAAATCCTTCTTCTAGGGACCATCTAAACAAATTTAGCCCTTTTCCTGCGAAAAATCTCTCATCTGCAATACCCTTTCAGCTTCCACACCTTCCTTGACTCAAACAATACAAGGGAGCCACTAAGGAAAGCCAAACAAAGGTTCCCTTTCAAATGTCAATTGTACACTACCCAAGTTTTTAGTGAGAACAAGTCCGAAAACTTATTAGAAGAATCACCCCATCTACCTATGAGGCACCTTTGAAGCCTTGCCAGAATATTGTTATTTCCTCCCTTCCCATTTGAATCCATAATGCTTCACTCACTCTGCCATGGTCATTGCTTACCATCTCTACAAAGGAAGCTGAAAACCCCCTTACTTGGGGTCCCTTGCCTTTCCCCCACAATTGTGAATTGACCATTTGATTCTTTTGCTCAAATCTATGAAAAGGAACCACCCTTAAGCTCCTTAACTTTGAAACTAGAACCTTCCATCCCCTTGGAAGATCCTTGCCTTTTGAGAAAATTAGAGTGGATCTTTTATCTTCCAATAAAGAAGAGGAACATTTTGGAAATCTCCCTGCATTATTGTAATGAAAATTCAACTTGAAACCCCTTTTTCCTTCCCTCTAGAACTTGAGAAATCATGTCCCCTCTACAACACCTTACCCATCACTTTGCCTTTAACATTTTAATCAACACTAAACCAACATCTACCTCGCTTCAAGGCTATACTATGCTTCCCTACCTTTGATTGGAAAGCTAAAAGTGAAATGGAGAATCCCAAAGCAAAATAAATGTCATTCTACCCTAAATAACAGAGACAAAAGATGAAGAAAACAAATTTTGGTTTCAACAATTAACTCACCATCATCACCAATTTGTGAAGGATGATTTTTAGGATTACTATCTTTGACATTGTAATTTTGGATGCATATTTATTTATTATGAATTTTAAGCACTTTTAATTGATAATAAGTATAATTTATTATTTAAATCAATAGACCCAATGATGAGTCCACTTAGTGGTGTATTTCAAGATGCCTGTGTTGGTGGAAGACTAACCCAAAAGGGCCACTCACATGTCCTCACAAGCTAACACATGCTGGTGAAGTGGGCACAAGCCTAATATATGTCATTTCCAGCTACTAATTGCCTAAACTTCTACTACCCAAGCTCTTTAGTTTTTTTTTTTTTAATGTTATATCTAAGTACCATTTAAAATCATTTTTCAGTCAAATCCCTAGATCCTAAATCCTGACATGTGAAAGATTAAACAATTAAACCCATACCCAACATTGGTGCGGAAAATATATATATAGAGAGAGATATGATTCCCAGGCTTAAAAACTTCAAATCCAATATCATAACCTTTCATTTTTATTTTTTTTTATCTAAATCAGATATATCATATAAATATCCTAATACTCACTTGTAAGATATAAACATATTTTTTTTGGATAGATAAATAAGTGAATATATTAAAAGTGCAAAATGCACATCAATGTACACACGAAGTGTACAGATATAAACATATATGATATACTGTTTATATATTGATTACATGTTTCTTTTTGCTTCCAATTACAAAAACTTCAGGGTCTTGATTCTTCCTTGCTTTGTTTACATTGAAGGAGTTTTCCTATTGCCTTCTTCTTTCCAACCCCTAACAACCGTAGCCTATTAGTATTTTCATGATCTATCCACCTGCTAACAGAAGTGTGTACCTTAAAAATAAGAATCCACCCACTCGTAATCATTTTCATGATAACCATAAGTTTGAGTTAGGGCATTATCAAAGTAAATCCAACTTGAATAATTTTTCAAATTTCTGCTATTCCCCAAAATAAGGTAGAATCTCCATGGCAACATCTCTAATCTATTTATCCAAAAATCATCTAAGTGAAAAGCAAGTGTCCTTACTAACGATTCCTTAAAAAAATTTGTCAAGGCCATCAATAAAAAAATTTATAATTCAATGATATACATATATCAAGCATAACCTTCATGTTTTATGACTTGACCAGCAAGAATAAAGGTACCACAACCCACCCTATCCTAAAACAATAAATAAAATTTATTGTGCCCTTGTTGCAGTATATTGATATACAAGTGTGTCTCTTATATACTATGCTATGTCAAATTTCTAATCTAGATAAGCCTATGTTAATCTTAAGACCCCACTTTCAGGCCTTATTGTCATGTTCCCAAAACCCCATACCCACATGAAATGGACATACCATTGAATCCCATGGTTGGGGTTAGGACGCTTATGGCATTTGTGCCTTTTATTCCTAACAAAAGCATGTTTGGGGAAAAAGGTTTCATTCATTTCACTAATTTAAATTTGTTGGACATGCTTCTGAATCCCATAGTTGGGATTAGGAGGCTGGCATTTGTGCCTTTTTATTCCTAATAAAAGCATGTTTGATGGAAAAGGTTTCATTCACTACACTAATTTAAATTTGTTAAGGTTCCTCTTCCACTATAGGAAGCAGAAAACAATTGTCAACTCTTAGAAGTGTGGCAGTATGGCCATTAGCACATTTATATATTTGAACTTTCAAATATTTTTAGTTTTGTTCCAAGTAGTTGAGCTGCTAACTATCATTATTGTAACATCATGGCTTGTGTTCTGCATGCAGATAGTGAAGGCAAGAGCAAAGCTGACACAGGAGTTACAGAGCCGAACTAAGGCAAAGCCAGAACCAGAGTCTGAGAGGGGCACTTATTTGAAAGAAACAACTAATCCACCTCATGAAGAGCATCCTTCTGTGCCATCTAGTTCTCAATCTGAATCATCACCATTGAAGACATCTTCGATTGAATCAGCTACTTCCATAGTTGCATCTGATTTTCCGACTGAGAAACGTACAGTCCTAAGTACTAAAGTTCAGATTGTTGACAAGTCTGTTGTTGAGGAAGGACCAGTAAAAGAGATCAAAAATCAAGATTCACTATCTGGTTCTTCCTCTCGAATATTGGATGAGAAATATGAGGATGATGGTGATGATTGGCTGAAGGAGGAAAGTTCAGAAATAGTTGGTGCTGGCAGAGCTACCATGCCTCTTGTTAACGAAGAGGATGTATCATTCAGTGATCTTGAGGAGGATGATGGAGATGCGCCTACAAGTTACAAGAAAGTAACATATGGCTCGGATTCCTCAACCAAAGACTCGCGAGATTGGGTTCAACTTATTAGCAGCTCTGCTGACTCAGCTAAGGATGCTACTGGATCTGAGAAGGTAAGTGCTCATAACACTGAGACCAAGGAATCCAATGATTGGCTCGATGTTGATGATATTGATGTTGTTTGATGGCACCTGTGAAAGCCTTAAAAATTTCTGGCTAATGTGATTTATCCTCCACTTTTTTTTCTTCATCTTGTGGATAACTTGTGTAGGTTTCCTTTGTCTACATTAGGCTTTGGAAACCCTATCTGTGTACATAAAGCCCTCTGGATGTTTATTTGCATATGAAAAATGTAATTTTATGTGAGACACGTTGATGACAGAAAAAAGTGAAAATTGAGAACCATCCAATAAACCGTCATCATAATAATCTGATTTGGGAGTTGCATGTTAATAGTATGATGACATTTTGTCTATATTATATTGTGGATAACCTGTATATGATTTCCTTAGTCTACATTAGGCTTTGGAAACCCTATCTTTGTGCATAAAGCTGTGTCTGAGCTGGATATGAAAAATGGAATTTTATGTGTAGCAATGTTGACAACAGAAAATGCGAATCGAGAACCATCCAATAAACCATCATCAGTCATTGGATTTGGGAGCTGTATTAATGAAATTATTTGGTTGTCCTGATGAGTCATATGCTACTGTTGATGGTTTAAATATGGAATAGCTATTTTATGTGTCATATTAGCAGAATGTTGTCAATGTGTCTAAGATTTTTTAGTTTAGATGCTATCATTGAAATTTGGTTCTTTTGTAAAGGGACAGCTTTGAGAGAAAATCTTTAAACCTCATAGATGCCTGGGTATTTTATTCATGGATTAAAAAAACAGCAGACTTATTTTTTATTATGGGATATTACCCAGAGCTACTATTAGATTTTAAAAGGTCAAATATTGGTTGTGTTGATGCTGAACTTAGTGGATTGAAACTGTTGTTTATGGTCTTCTTCTTCACAGCATGTAAAATGCTTATGTTGGACATGACAGATTGTTATTTAGAACGTGCTTGCTGTCCAACATGTACCCAACCGGTCATCAAATAATAGTACTGCATGAATATGTGAATGCAAGTGAAGTTTCCATGTAGTAGAGCTTTATGCTTGAAACTTCTTTCCCTCCAGAATATGGATGAAAAATAATTGAACAGCTAAAACAATTTACCATTGTCTAGGCTACCTGACTCGTGGAAGTTTGGCAGACTGGACCCCTACACATGTACTGGCAGTCAAAGCATGGCCAAGTCTTTGTTACACAGCTGATGACCCATATAATGTCAGACTAGGTCCGTGTTATTGTAAGTTGCATCTTATATTTTGTGCATATATCTTTACAATTTGTCATAGTACATGGGTAATTTTACAGCATGATGCATGGTTGCATCATGATTTTATCAAATACCAGACTAGGTCCATGTTGGTCTACTACAAACTAATTTGTAATAGAGAATGACCTTGTTTTCTGGACCCAGATAGAACCAGTTTTACACAGGTCGTAAAAGACCTTGCACTAATCAAGGTCAGGCTGAGGTAGTGGTTCTTGATTTCAACTAGTTTCATCCGTAGATGTGGGTGTGGTGGAATCTTTTAGGCAATATCCATCTTATCATGTTTGTTCATGTCCCAAGGCTTTTAGCCAATATCCATCTTATCATGTTTGTTCATGTCCCAAAGCTTTTAGCCAATATCCATCTTATCATGGTTGTTCAAGTCCCCTGTCCATTGGCATTTATCAGTACACGAGTTGAAAACTTGTCCCCTTTAACCGTCACCCGAAGCACCAACCTTTTTTTTTTTCCCTCTTTTGGGTCCTGAATTTGCTTCAATCTCATTGAGCACAATACTACAGCTTAGCTTAGAGTTTGCCTCTACCTCGGATGAAACCCCCTTCAGAAAAGTTTGCCATTTGCTGTTTAGCTTCTGAGGGAGTAGGCAAAGTAGACAAAAGAAGGAAAAATATTCCAAGTAAAAAGGAAGGAATCCGAGCTTCAGTGTTCTGTTTTGATGCACAAAGTCATAGAGAATTCTTTTGTGGCTAACACGACTTGAGATGATTTCTTGAGATCATCATCAATACTGTAAAGCTGTATATGTGGAATGTTGTTGCTGTATGTGTACTAAGGGTTACCAAGCATTGTCTTTGTTGTTCATCTGATTAGCTATCCTGAGAGGTAGGAAGTGCTAAATCAAAGGAGACTGAACACATTCGCTGTTCCATACCTTGGCAGTCATGGAGTTGGCCTCACCATAGAAAGAGGCTTAAGTGGGAACTATTGGGGGATACCATTCTGAAGGAGAAGTTGATATTGACCTTGGACCCTTCCAACAAAGAAATACTGAAGGGCAGGGGAGCAATGGCCGAGAGGATGTGTTTTGCGAAGCTCTTTAGCATGGCTGAGATGGTAAATGGTTGGATAGGTCGGGTTCTTTATAAGCATAAATGAAAGCAAAGATAGAATTAGAAACGTATTTGGATTTCTTTTTAGGTTTAAATGACATTATTTGTACAGATTTTGATGCGCAAATACCATATCAATGAGCTACCGTGGTATATGTGTGACACGTTGTAACATATGTACCGAAGGACAAATCGTGTGCGGATAAGCTTGCTAGACATGTACTGTATTGAATGCTTACCGTACCAATAACCTTGTATATACAGTTCACTAGATTTGGGCGCCAAACAGCTATTATGAGAGAACAACACACCCTATGTATTTACAAATGCAACTACTATTTACAGCAGCCCGAGGCAGCGGCTGGCAAGTATTTGAAGCCTCACATCCCTATAGGACCGAAATTGCTTGAGAAGCGCTCAATCTGAGACCACAAGGTTCCTAATGAGAATCTTGGCCTGTTTTCTACGCTGCTTGCCGTGCTTCTGTCTCTGCTGGGTGAGGCAGGCAGGGAAGGCGGGACGGAGGACTTATTAACTGCCATAATTGTTCCCCCGATCTCTTTCCTGATCAACTCTACTGTGTTGGGACTTACATCGCGTCCCGAAACGTCTGTTACATAGAATGATCCACTGGCTCTCTCGCCGTGTATCCCAATTTCAGCCATCCTTATCGACAGCCCGTTCTCTCGAAACACCCGTGTGATGTCTGAGAGCAGTCCCAACCTGTTCTTAATGCGTATATCTAGCCTCAATCCCTGCACAAGGATTAAATCATGACTCCATATGTCATTTTTTTTTATTGATTAATGATAGACATCATGATAGTAATAGTTTTCAGGGACATACATGGGTGACCCTCCGCTCTATTGCAGCAATCAAGCATTGGGCAACTCTATTCCTCTCGCTCTCTGTACCCAAAGTACATCCATCCATTTGCCGGATAAAATATTCCTGCAATTTTTACAAGCAAAACAAACATAAACACAATTTCCCATGGTTCCACATGGATTTTAGTTGAGTGGTAAAATGTGTGAATCTACCTGAACAGCAATGGAGCCCTTGGAGCTCACAGCTGCATGGAACACCACATACTGCATGTCCGTGAGGGTGCACACAGTGTCAAACAGCAGCTTGGGACGGTCTCTGCTCTTCACATTCACCACTGAATACCCTTTCTCCTTACAAGTTTCTATGGACACTTGAATCCTATCACTGCTACCGTCGCACCCACCACAGCACCTCTCGTAATCCTTATCAGCAAACATCAACTGATGCAGCCTACGATCAGTGTGGGTTCGCCCAGCAACAGGGGCTGTTAACCTCACTCTCCTCCTCTCCCCACTCTTGTCGCGGGCCTCCACCACATTCTCAAGCTGCTCTTCCACATGGGCCAGGCGCTCCGGGTCCCTGATAGGTCCACCTTTCAATTCATCTTCCAGGCAGATAATGCAAGCAGCTCGGGAGTTGTGGGTCCATGCCACGGCGGCAGTGACATGGCATGACAACTCAGCCAGAACTGCTGATATCTCGGACATGAGACCAGGTCTATCTGTTCCGGTTATCTCAAAGGCTGTGTGCTCTGTTGAAACATGTCGTGGATTCATCTCTCTTCCAAGGCGGGCTTGCAACTCCTTGGAAATTCCCTGCTTCCTATTCGCACATAACGCCTGTAAATTATTATCAGTCATTTATTTTGACTAGTATTAGAATTATTAGGGGGAGAATGGAGAGCGTGGAGACTAAGAGAGAACCTGCTGAATGTAAAGTATGAGGCTTTCGTCAGAGAGTTTGTTCCCAAGCTGATCCGTCACGTGGAACACTGCACGCCATGCAATCAAAACAACCCCACATGAGTGAACCACCGCAACTGTCAGTGGGATGACTCATCTATACATACATATATAATATATATATATATATGGGATAGAGAAGGTTCAATAAAACAAAATTTACTTTGTTGGGTTTATTCCATTAACATATATTACTTTTGAAACAAATTCAATATAAAAAAATGGAGCAAACGACATGAGAAGATGATGGGAGACACTGACCGTCCATGAACCATCCACCATCGGAGCAGATGTAAGATTTGGAAATAACTAGTTCAAGATCCGTTAGAACTTGGACCATCTCCAGCAGGATCCCGTGCTTGTTAGCGCTATCAACCTGTGGACATCAACCTCATGTGAAATAAAGCTTCTTCCTCTTAACAGGTCATGTCATTTTCTTACTACTTTTCATTCATAACGAAAAACTTTGGAACCCTGCAGGTTACTAAAGATAAAAGGGTTTTCCAGACTATACTGCTCTTTTTCTCATGGCTCCCATACAAAACTAGAATTACGTCATCTGGGTTGTTTACCATAAGATCCTGGGGAGTCTTGTCCTTCACATAACCAACTAAGTCGTGACTGTTACCCTGACAAATTTAAAGTGAAAAAATGTACATAAAATCACACCCATCTTTTTTCCTTTCTGATTTCTAGAGGCTCTCCATTCGGTGCCTCAGAATACCCTTTACACCCTGTAACTTTAATCAAAGATTAGAACCTGCAGATTAATTAATGCTAATGCGGATATATAAACTAAGTATATTATTATAGCATCCACCACATCCACCATCTCTGTTAATCATACGTGGAATCTTCCACAGCAGTGGCCATTCTCAATTATAATACTTAGACATCAATTGCACATAAACTTCTCCTATCTCTGGTCATCTAAACAACAAAACGTCCCAGACACATATGTACATCGTAGTTTAATAGTGTTTCTAACCTTAACAAGTGTGCAGTCTTGGCATGCGTCGTTATCGATACAGACCCTGCAACAGTACCAATGCTATTTGCTATCAAACATTAAAAAGAATTAAATCAATGGAGGAAACTAAACTGAGAATGATCCAAGTTAGATACCTTGGGGGATGTATTCTTTCAATGAGTGATTCATAGTCTGGATCAAAATAAGGCTTGTAGAAGTTCTCCATCCTCTGAACTTTGCCTTGAGTTGCTTCTTGGAATGAAGTCTATGGTGGCAACGCCTGCGTTTATATATATATATATATATATATATATAGCGTAGGGTTATAGAATATTCAAGACAAAAATACAATAAGACGTAAGTAAACCGTAAACCAACAATATGCAAGAGATAAGCTGGCGCGTCTTGCTTGCTTCTCAAGACTATTATCCTAGAACTTCTGCCACGAAATTTCTTCTACTTCTTCTTCTGGTCTATCCTAGGGAGAAAACTGTCTCCAACTCAGATTCAGATAAACCATTGATGACTTTTGTGTACTACTAGTTTAAAGAAACAGCTATACATGCTCGGAATGCGAAAAACAAAAGAAAGTCAATCAATGCGTGGACGAGGAAAAAAAAAGGGTTTATATGGCCTGGATTTTCTAAAGAAAAGATCTCCAATGAAACGAACTTCCCGTGATAAAAAGAGAGACCTCAGCAATGGTACAGAAATGAAGGAAAGAAAGAGACCCTTGAGAAATCGTAATCATTGTAAAACCCTAGAAAGTCAAAAGAGAAACAGGAATCAACACAAACTCCCATCTCAAACGCATAGCCCTAATCACTCACCCATAGAGGAAAGAAGTAAATCAGTGGACAGAGAAGCTCAATAGGAGAAGACGACGACGGGCGTGGAAGGAAAGAAAGGTGGAAGAAAAATTCAAGAGCGGAGCGCATTGTTGGGGTCTGCCATAGAGTCGTATTCAACGGACACCCGAAATACATGGAATCAATATACCTTGTACAGGACAGGGCTGGACACCCTTCTCTTCTACTCCCTTATTTCGTGGCCAGATTTGCAAATTGAGATACCTAGACTCACCACACCGCCTCAATCTTTATCTGTCCCTTTCTCTCTCTTTCTGCAAAGGGCTGATGGGGGACTGATGGGTACGCGTGAGGAGTTAGGAGCAGTGGGAATCTTTCCTTGAGATTCTGCCACGTATGCTTTCAACCACCTACGTGGCCGCTTCCTCTGGTATCCCCCATCATCTTCGATTTGCGGCGGCGGCGGCTCGCTTTCGCTGCTGGCAAACCCATGTGCTTCCAAAATCCACTTTGGTGTAGCCGCAATCGAGACTTGGGCTTCAACAGGGTAGATTAATGGGCCCTGAAAGCCCAGATATAGTTCCAGATTATAGGTGGGTGCAGGCCCAAAAGCCCATGATTTAAAAAAAATTTGCTTTAAAAAAGTTCAACGACAATAAAATAAAAGGTTTTAGTATTGCATGTAAAAAGGCAAGTGGTGAATATAACGTGGAACGTGTGAATAATCCAATGAAGTTATTCGGTCAGCCGTGGAAGCAACATGTACATGACATATTTCTGGAAGACTTATACCACATTACCACCTCAATGTCACCAGTCTGACATCAATTATCTTCACTTTTTCTTCTAATGGATGAGGCTGAGTTCTACCGTTCTCATCCCTTTCCCACCTTCACTGAAACGGCTTTGACGTCACTTCTCTCATTTCTATCAATCCCTCTTCCACATTAATGTCTCACCGACTCTTGGGGTGATTCAAACCCTAAATAAATCAATGTTTGGTTCTTGGGAAATAGTAGCTAGATGGCTAGCAAAATATGCTTTTTCATTGCACAAAAGGCCTCCAACCCATTGGGCCGGCCTGATTCCACTGTTGAGAGAGCCTAGTCTTTCACCTTTCAGATTCTGAATTATTTCGTTCTTTTGTTCTTGTTTTCACTTCCTGTTTCTGCTGTACTTTGTTCTATGGATCTGCAACTTTTGAACGAAGGTTTGGATTTTTTCCAGAAGAAGTTGGCTGTTGTACTAGCAGCTTTTGGTTTCACCAGTTATGGTGTCTATAGGGTTTATCAATCGCCTTCCCTGGTGGATAAGAGGAACAAGCTCTGTAAGCTTCTGGAAGCCCTGGCGTCCATTGTTGAAGCGAGCTCTGATTCAGCCCAGACGGTGGGGCTTGTCTCAAGGGATCTAAAAGCGTTCCTTGAATCGGATTCCCATCAGATCCCGAAGAGTTTGAAGCAGCTCTCCAAAATAATGAATTCCAAGGAGTTTTCGGAGTCCATGACTGGTCTTACACAAGCTATAACGGTGGGATTTCTGAACGGTTATGGATCAACATCCAACGAAATGAGCGACGTTTCTAGTTTTCTGGACCGAGTTGTGGACAAGCTCCTTACTCCCGCTGGGTCTGGCTTTGCTTCAGCTGTTGTTGGAAGCTTTGCTAAGAACATGGTGATGGCTTTGTTTTCAGAAGGGCAGTCTTGTGCGGATGATACTGGTTCCCAGGTCACTTGTATTCCAGGATTGGTCAATGTGATATGCAGCGAAAAGTGCAAAGAGCTCATAGGTGACTGCATCCAGCTGTTTGTCAGCACAGCCGTTGCGGTTTACCTAGAGAAGACGGAGGATATCAACACCTATGATGAGATCTTGTCGGGACTGACTAACCCTAAGCATGAGAAGGAGGTGAGAGACTTGCTGTTATCAGTCTGCAATGGAGCCGTGGAAACTCTTGTCAAAACATCCTACCAGGTGCTGACAAGTTCCAGTTCAGGTTCTTCCTACCTCGGCAAAGATCAAGGCCAAGGTTCATTTGGAAATGGAATTTTCGGGCAAGAAGCATTATCAGCTGAATTGAAAGGAGAGGAGTTGTATGATGAGATTGAGAAGGGTGGGTGGTTGGGGAAGCTGTTGTCTACCTTGGCTGTACCGAGCTATAGAAAGTTCATCATCAGTATGACACTGACAATCACATTGGAAACAGTCCAATCTTTCTTGGAGCTTTTGCTGGAGAAACTATATGATGGATTGAAGAAAAGCGTTAATGCTGTTCGTGAGACACTTGTTGATGGGGGGCTCCAAGTGGTGAGATATGTTTCTGCAAAGTTCTCCGTTGTCACCGTATGTATCTCCTTCTGTTTGCATATACTAGGTGGAGCTGGGTGGCCTACTATATTGTTCTAAAGTGAGTGGAGGCTCACCAAATTCCTTATATAAACCTGTACTGGGAAGTTCCATGTATGTGTGATGTCTTTGTATATCTGGATTGATCAGTCTTTGAAATGTCTGTATACTCCAAAAGCAGTTACTTTGATCATTAAATAATGGTTATTTCTATAGAAATATTTCGATCCCCAGCCTTCTCTTTGATGAAATGAGTGTCTTCATTTGGTTGCCTTCCTTGTGGGTGGATCAGAACTTCCAGTGATGTAGTATTGTCACCATTTCATGATTCTCTTATCATTCCTCTAGATCATGATGACTGGACGATTAAAGAAAATGAGAAAAAGCTGGAAACAAACTTCATATCTTAGATCACGTTCATGATTAAAGAACGAAATTGAAGTATTCTTTTTTTCTTTCATTTTCACTCCTTGCTCATGCCGGAATTTAAGAAGGCAAGGAGAGGGCATTTTTCCTCCTGCTATTTGTGATTGTATGACAGTGCGATGAGCTTAGCTTGCTGTAGGAACATGATTGGTCGAGTGTGAGCGGCAACTAGCTAGTTTTGCTGATTAGAGAGAGAACTAATATCAGGCACATTTCAGTCAAGGATGAAAATATTAGGATATATAGTTAATATATCACATATCGAAGAAGATAGATATGAAATATAAGTAAGATATATCGTCTGACGGAAATATCGATAAATATCGATGATATATCGACAATATATCAATAATCACGGATATATCGACGATACAAGCAAAATATCGGCTTTAAATGAGAAAAAATCACTGAAATTTCAAAGATATATCGGATATATAAAAAATATATCGATGAAAAATTGGTAAAAAATTAAATTATTATAAATAAGTTAATTGTAATTATCTTATAATTTATTTTGTATACTAATTAAATATAAAAAAAATATAAAATCATAAATAAAATTATCAATATTTTTAAATAAAAATATTTTGTATCAAAATGTACCAATATCTTTAAATAAAAATCATAAATATAACATGGAATTAGTACATTTTTACATTAGTATAACATGGATTTTAACTTAGTACATTTTTAATGATTTTTAATAGAGGTAAGTAAATTAACTTAACATAGTAATATATTTGAATTACATAATTAGTATATTTGTAATAATTTAACTTCATAATGAATACACTTACAAAATTCACATTTCTTATCAACCAACACTATATAATTAAATTTAATATTGTAAATCATATCATACATATATCAATTTATTTAACAAAACAACTTTAAAATGTCTATTATATTTTTAATTTCATTTTTAAGAGTTTTTTCTTACATTTTTATAAGTTTTAATCAATTTTTTGTCTATTAATATTTTATGTCAAAATATCCATTGATATATCTTCGATATATCTGTAAAATCAAAGTACTGATATATCTGTAATTATAAATATTTTAATCATTGGTTTCAATAACTGGTAATGATAACTAGTAATGACGAAGAGAGTGATAAAATCTCGGTTCATAAGCTGTATATAAGCCCTTTTTGTCATTATGTAGGATTAATACATCAACCATTTTGGATCCTTCTATCACTTGTCTCCCCTGTTAACTGGTATAAAATATACTATGCCCTTTATTTTGTTTCACAAATTGATTTTGATTTTCATAAAATCATGGGAATTATCAGCCTCTCCCAGTTTTGAAGTCAAATTGCAAGAATTCTCAAAGCTGTCGTGCTGATGGAGAAACGAGTCCTTTTTGCCCAGAAGTTGGTTGCCTTGTGTACCTAAAAATGGCCATATTTTTCAACTTAATTTATGTGACCCTAAAATTATAAAAAAAAAAAAATTCCTTTTCCCCTTTTCAGGAATTTTAAAATGGGAAACCGTTTTGGCCAAAAACAAAAATGCCATATTTCAAGACCACACCACTAGTTTATCTTCGTCCAGAAGAACTACATTCTATTGCTATTTTGGGCTGGCCAGTAGCATCGGGTAGAATGAGATTGGCAGAGGCTGTAGTTCAATAAAAATAAATATAAGACAGGATTCCCTGACTATCAAAGTAAAAAGGACTCTAGCCTTCCTTTTTTTTTCAGAAGTTCCCTCCATTAAAAACTTTCCTATCAAATCTAGAACCGAGATTTTATGAACCGAGGTTCAGTGACAGGACTTCTTGCACAATATGGCATTCGGGCATAAATGGACTCATTGGATCTGATTTGGTATTTCTAGGGTCCAGTTTTCTTCTGTTGGTCAATGGCTCTCCAACTGGTTGCTTCTAGCTCAAGAAATCCAAGGTGAGGAGATCTCTCTCTCCCTATGTGTTATCCTTGTGATAGAGGTGTCAAGTTATTTAACCAAGGGTGGTAGAAGGGGACTTACTAGTGGGTTCAAGAGTGGAAGGCAATAAGGGGAGATCTTGCACCTTCTGTTTGCTGACAATATCCTGTTGTTTAGTAAGGCTAACAAGCTGTTATATGCTAGCTGGATTTTGTTCTGTTTTCAAGCAGTTTCATGCTTAGAAATCAATTCAGAGAAGAGTGAGCTTATTCAGATTGGAAGGGTGGAGGAGATTAAGGGGTTTGGCTAGTCAGATAGGGGAGTAAAGCAGACAACCAAGTTATTAGGGTGGCCATTGGGCGTGGCTTTCAAGTCCTCTTCTGTTTGGGCAAGGCACATGAGAGATTTAAAAGCATGTTGGCTTCTAATATAAGACAATGGTTAAGGGCAGTATGTTTACCCTATTAACAAGTAGGCTTTCTAGCCTACCGATCTAGTTTTTGTCAATCTTTGTTATTTCTAGGAAGATCAGGTGTAGAGTTGGAAAATATTCAAAGAAACTTTCTTTAGGAGGTCATTTAGATAGAAAAATGCACTTCACAAGAGTCAACTGTTTATTCATAAATGACTTTAGGGGCTTGGGCATTAGAAATCTTAAGGCTCTCAATAGAGATTTGTGACACAGCACGAAAGA
The DNA here is from genome assembly GCF_004353265.1 of Vitis riparia. NCBI lineage: Eukaryota > Viridiplantae > Streptophyta > Magnoliopsida > Vitales > Vitaceae > Vitis > Vitis riparia. Next base: position 5,666,720 of record NC_048437.1, read on the forward strand.
CTTTGGAGAAGGGTAATTATACAAACATAAGGGGAGGTAGAAGGGGGACGGCAATCTGTAGAGGGTGGAGAAGCCTACAGGTAGAGCTTATTGAAGGCCAATGGGAATGCAAGGGATGATTGTGCCTAGGAATGTGTTTTTCAGCTGATTATGGTCTATGGATCTTGTTGTGGGAAGACAATTAGTGCGGGGAGCATCTGTTTAAAAGAACAATTTCCTTTGCTGTTTAATTTGGCAGTTCAAAAAGAGGTTTTGGGGTTGGATTGCTGGAAGGATGATTGTTAGAATCCAAAGTTTAAAAGAAGCTTCCAGGATTAAGAGATGGTTTTGGTGGAGTCCTTGTTGCCAGCTCTGACTCTGGTGATTGTTCCTAGTGAGAAGGTCTCTGAGAAAGGATCTCTCTTAATTAAATCTTACTACAAATCATTGATTTTGAGCAATTGTTCAAACTTCTCAGAAGAGATTTTTGGAGGCCATCCAAGGTGCATTTTCTTATTTGGGAGGCAGCTGCATGAAAATCCTTACCATCAATTGACTCATGAAGAGCAGTTGGAATAAGAATAGCAAGCGCTATCTCTGTAAATAATACAATGAGCTTACAAAGCACATTCACTGCAAATAGGCTTCTAGTTTGTGACCATTCATGTTTTCCTCATTTGGAGTGTCATGGGTCTTTTCTCATTTGATTCAAGAGGTGCTACTCGATTAGCATGCTTTAACCCTGGTTTAAGGCCGGGCTCAAGTGATAAGGAATTAGGATGAAATTGTGGGACATTCCAGGATCTGAGTCTCATAGAGACACAATGTTACTAATAAAAAAATTCAGTTTAGAATCACAAGTATTGGCTTCCTCACCATTCTAATTTTTATACTGAAAAACATCAGATACAGTAAAGACATGAATCTATAAGAGCCTCTTTAGAAAGAATACTGGGATGAAAGAATACGATCATCCCTGTTCTGCAACGTTTTAAAACAACCAAAAATGCTGAACAACCTAAATTTGCTACCTGGAGCTTGCATCAGTCTCCTTGGCTGCTGCCTCTTCCTGGAGCTTCTTTTTCCAGTATTCATCAAGTGGGGGTCCAAATATTGCCTTCCCAGAAACAACTCCAATCCTACAAGACATCAGAACCCATATAAAGTCATTCACTGTTTGAAAAACATATCACCTCATGATCAGGTCAAGCATTCCACAAAATTAAAAACCAACAAGCAGATTTCTTTACATCTGAAGTTATTAAAGCCCATGTTAAGGCACACAAATAGCACAATATCAACCCCTCATTCAAATTGCACGATATTAGCAGAACACGCACCAGGTTCAAGCAGATTCATATGCCAACCAACACCATCCTCAAACACAATAGAATTTTTTAGACAATACAATTATTCATTCGCTAGATCACAGAAAAGAGAGAAACATCTAGTAAACCAATTCCGAACTGCACACTAATTGGCTCCCTAGCTGAATATGTTAAATCCACAGAAAGAAGAAAGTAAGAGTTGAGGGAAGAAAAACTAACACGACTGCTCCGATCACCAAAGGGAAAGATAGAAATCTTCTGCGTCCAAACATTTTGGAGCCTTCGAAATCGAGGTGTAATTTGCGAGATTCGTGTTTTCGATCTTCAGAATTCAACCTCTGTGTTTTAGGGTTTCATCTGCGACTTGACCCGGGAAATTTTGGGTCGAACCCATTACGGAGACCAGACCAAAGGGCCCATTTGAGAGATGTCAACAAAGCATGACGGCCCAGGATCTCCGGCCCTTAAAATAAATAAAGTAGGACCACCTTATCTTAATTAACCCGTCTGAAAAGCGTCACCTACACTGAAAAAATTTCAGATGACGAGCTTCTGCAACTTCAGAGGTTTCAAAGACCTGAAATGATATTAATTACGAATTACAAAGGGTTCTGTGATTAAACATATGAAATATAATATATTTTTTAATAAAAATATCCTTCAATAATTTTCTTCATCCCTATATCATTTAAAGACTTATTTTAAAAATAAAATTATTAAATATACATTATTTCATCTCTATTAATCAAATATTTTAATTAATTACAATGCTCCCATATCCGGGGTCTGTGGTTAAAATGACCCGTTGGTTCACGCGGCCTTGATCTTATCTGAGATGAGGTCAAAAGGGCTTTTTAACTGCACATTTCCTGATTTGGTGTTGGACATTTGACCGTATGAGCTTTTACGAGTGTGAATAAGAAGACAATAACAACCCCCACACCGGAAATAGCAATAACAACCTCTAAAATGGCAATCATATCGAACACTAGAAACCTTGGACTTTTGAAAGAGCTGTTGCCCACTGTTTTCACCCTGACAGCATCCTTGGCTGGCGGCTTGCCCCACTGTATGATAATACGAATAAAAATAGCACAACACTCTGGCAAGTTGCCAAGTCGCAGCAATCTTAAAGCATTGACGAGAAGCTGGTTGGTGTATGGGATATGGCCTTTCACACTACCCTTGATTGATTGGGCTGCAACACACTACAATAACTTTCAAAAGTGGCCTTCCACCATCAATATATGCCATCTTGTTGCAAATCTAGCTAACATTAGGACTTGTATTCAATTAATATTTTGTGGATGGTCTTATCATGACAATATCGGCATTGCCACCCTCCAAAAAGGGTCATGTTGGTAATGTTGTGAAGTAGAGCTGAGATACTGAAGCATAACACAAATCATGGACATGGACTATATATATTGTATCAAGTAGCTAGATCTTTTTGTTACTGATTCAATCAAAAGATCAATAATGATAAAGTTCAGTTGGACCAGTCTGAGGACCACTTAAACATGTGGGCATCCATGCGCATGGAAAGCATGGATAGTCAAAAGCTGGGCGGTGGGTAAGGGTTATGGTCCATCGTTGGGCCAAGATATGTTTGTTCTGGCATGGCATTGATTCTTGAAAGATTGTTAGGTCTGTGATGGGTTCGATTAATTCCAATTGACCATGTATCAACATCCAAAGATGCAGGCAAAGGCAACAAGACTGAAGTGAAGCATTTATGAGATTGTGAATTCTAACCAGAACCCGCCATTGTGTTCGGTTAGGTTTCTGCAATAAACATGCAATAAACGGTTTCAGCTGTGTGTGAACCCACCTGCACGTCAATGCAAATTAAGATGCCCAGACGCCTGTACTATAACGATTCTAGAAAGATCTCTTGAGAAACTATTGTGGTAGTGTGTGGTCTTTGGGTGGAAATGGCCCATCTTACTTGATTATTCTGAACCACAAATATTCGTTTTGAGGAACCCCAAAAGCAAACAGAGATCAGGAATATCCATGAAGAAGCTCTAGAGCCTTGGGCAGTGAAAACAATCAAATCTGAGTTACCCAATCCATTTTTCTTTCATTGAGGTGTTTTTGCCCACCAATTCTCTGGTTTACAATCAATATATCACTCAACCATCAACCACTGCCAACAATAAGATCAGCCCATCTTCCCCAACTGAAATCAAACTGGTGGTTGTTTTCATTGAATATTTCTGAAAAGGAGAAGAGAGTCCCACAGGCTACTCCTATTCACCAAAATTATTTGTCCACATTCATTACGATATCAGTTGGTTCAGTTGCTTTATGTGATCTGCATTATATGAGGGGAACTAACATTTGACTGAATAAAGCATTTGAATCAAGGGAAATAGCAGCCACCACATTCAAGACAATGCTTCACTACCGTGTTTACCAAGGCTTCACACCGGCCAATGCAAAATGGGGTCTAAATTACTATCACAAGTGTTTTCAGTTGCAGGACAAATGAATAAATGAATGACTCCGGACACAGGAGAAAGCACAATTTCCATAATTAGGGTACAACGATTGATGAATTGGTGAAGATAAAAGTTAAAACCATGAAGAAATGCAGTCGTTTCTCTATTTTCTTTACGTACATGAAACTGAAACAATAGTGGAGACTAGTGAGAACGTCAGAAAGAAAGGAATCAAGTGAAACCGGCGCTCCCTTCCATAGTTGGAGTTACTGACAGCTGAGGTCATATTTTCAGGAGAAGAACGCTCCAATGATGCCACTTTGACCTCAAATCTGTTTTTTGCAGTTCAATACTCAGTAGTTTCCTTCAATTAACTGTGATCTCTGAATATTATCATTTGTTTTCCCATCACTTTTTCTTAGTTCCTGGTTTGTTTTGATATTTCAATATGATAGATTCATGAGTGATATTCAAAATATTTCAATCTCTGTTTCAAAAGCAGTTGTTAAAAAAATTAATATAAAGAAATTTACAGAAGCCCAATATAATTCATATATATTTAATTTCCAACTGGACAAATTTCCCAGAGCAAAATAAAATTGAAAACCAAGGACGGAGCAAAAGATTAAAAATCTAGTGAACCCCAATTCCCGAGAAACAAACACTTTAAACAGATTAATTATATATGTAGTTACTTATCATTGGAAAATCTCATGTCGCCTATCATATGTTCTATGGCTAATTATCAAGAAATTGAACTCAAATTCATGGCTTCTCCTTCTGGGTGTAGATATAATCGATGTGAGCTGCAAGGGTTCTTCTCATCAAGCACTCGTCTTCTCCAAGACCTTCGCAGTTTTCATCCACCACCTCAGCACGCTCAGCTTCAACGCCCTGACAAAAACAAAAGACCCATGAATCAAAATCACAGAACCATTTAACAAAATCGAACAAGATGAATAGCACAGAAATTCAACCAACCCCGTGTTGAGTTTTCCCAGGAAAATCGTGGGGAGAGGCTGGCTGTGGGCGGGCGGCGTAGGTCAGGGTGGAGCAGAGGAAGAGAGCTAGTATGAAGAAGGTGGCAACCTTGGGAGACATCTTTGTTTGGTGGAGATGAGAATGGGCTAGAGAAACTGAAGAGGTGAATTTATAGAGGGGATGAGGACGATTGGGAGTGTGAAATGTGAATTGTTGGGTAGGAGAGAGGAGACTTTATTATTATGTCAGTTTATTACCCATACAAATTCAAATTTAATTTAATTCTCTCTATAATTTATTTTGTTGTATACCCCACAAAACCCATAAAGGAAACTTGCACTTTAGACAAACAAAACAAAAGAGAAACGGAGTTTGATCATAAAAGGCCACTGCACCCAAAGCCAAAGAATCTCTAGTTGACGTCGCCGCAGATTTCTTTTGACATGTTTTCTTTGTTAAAAATAGTGACGACTTAGCCAACTTGATACAGAGGAATGGGTGGGTGGTGTGCGCCTCACTAAATAGATTGAAAGTCGAACGTAGGAATTTCAAGTCCATACATAATTTCAAGATTACAGAGGAATGACAAAAAATTTTATAATACTACTCTTGGATGTGGTAGGTAAATCAGAACATTTAACGGCTTATGTACATTCTACAATGTCATGGCTAGAGCCTTAAATCATGGACCAAGACCTTGTCTTTGATTACAACTCACCATGACACGTCAATGATCAAAAAATGAAGCTGTTGAATTGTAGGATTCTGGCTTACTAACTCGTGGGTGCTGGTAGAGACTAGAGACCTTTTTCAATTTGCGAACTTCCAGCTCATTGACATTGTTGCTTCCCCTTTGATCACTAATAAAATGCGACTTAGGAAGCCTCTATGAAGAATTTCTTGATGATGGTGGCAAAAAACTGTCAGCATGAGACATTCCACCGTATGTGCAGGACTCTCGGTTTGGTCAAATAACTGTAGCACCATCATATCTGTGGAGGAAGAAATTAGAAGAAAATAAATAATTCATAAATAATATATCCTATGTATTTGAATTCGGTGAACTGGTTTATAAATTTGGTATTGTCCTATACCAAATATACAGTAACATATATTTAAAAGATTCAAATATTCCTTATCATCTTACTATAATGCTCGATAAAGTTTACTTCTACATTGATATCAAATCAATTATCATTATTCGTCGATTATAACACATAGAGATCAATTGACACCATACAAGTCATAGTTGTAATTAATACTATTAACAATATTGACAAATGATTTATTCTTCAAAGGAACCACTTTTTATAAGTATCTAAATGAATTTTAATCATTTTTGTTATAAATATAATCATGATATTGAACTATGTAAAATCATATCATATTCATAACTATTTAGAGTATTAAACTATTAATTTTTTAAAAAATTTAAGTTTATAAAATTTTAGTTCAATATGTGTATCATATCCCGTAACATAGAGTTCATGAATGCGGGACCATCTAAAATTCTTATTCATATGTATGTTTGATTATTATACCATGCTATAACTACCACCATGATTAAAAATGTAATGAAAGACAAATCCATCACGTTTGATTAATGCATTTTTGGTTTTTTTTTAGCCACTAATTTAGAATGAAACTTCATCGCCAGCATCGTGATTGTGAGAGCAAAGTTTATTAAGAAGTACAAGTTGGTAATTGAAAAGATTATTCAAAGATCGCTGTAGATTCTAAATAGTCTTAGAATTGTAGTAATAAACTAAAATTATTTAATTATTATGTACATTATACCATCAACTCGTGACCTTCTAGATTCCAATTAGGCCGGCATGAATGTCGGTCGGTGGAACAGACAATACAATCGAGTACAAACATGTGAATGAGAAATAAATTTAAAACCCACAAGGTGGAATACAGATGATTAAACCCATCCGGGGCACAACAAATGTAAGAAACGGGTCTTTTTATTTCTTTACTGGGGTTGACCAAAGACAACAGAGGATCCAAAAGCATGTTTGTTTAAGGAAAAAGCGAAGAAAAGAAGGAAATACGAGACTTTAATAATGCAGTAATTGAAGGGAATCAAACATTGTTTGCGGCAATGGGTTTTCTCACGATGAAAAGCCAAAAAGCTTCATCGGTTGAAGCCCTTTCGGTAGGTAAAGCGGGCAGAGCTGTAGGTAGGCGAGGGCATGTCTGTTGATGAAAATTACCAATCAGGTGGTAAGGGATCAAATCTTCATATGAAAGTTACCAATCAGGTATGCCCGCTTCTCTACTTGGAAAGATTTCTATAAAAATGCCCACAACTGAAGCGAAAATGGAAAGCTCGTATGACTGGGTTTCTTGTTTTTCTTTTTGAAAAATGATAAATCATTAATTAATTAACTAATTTTGTCACGAGGAAGCTTCACACAAATTAAGGAAAGTCTGAAGCTTCCTGTCTGAACATCACTCCGGTCACAAAACGTTAAGGTCTTCCGCATTGCCCGTAAACTTGGTATTTGTGGTGGACTCCATGGAGAATATACGGACGACTAATTGATTGCTAAGCTAACGTTTGGGTTTAACCTTATCCACCGAATTGTAGGAAATTCCATATAAATGCGACAAAAAGGGATTTGACCGTAGGCCGTAGGGTGTAAACACAAGAACAAAAGATGGCTTCGTTCATACAGAGATGATGATGAATTAATAAGCTAGCTGTTGGATATATGTCTCTCTCCCACATTTCATCTAGAAGAGGGCAGTACCAGTACGTGGTCATCCAAGTGTTTCATTTTCATGCACATGGCTTTCGAGCGCTGATTTGTAGAAAAGAGTTTGGCCATTGTCAGTATCAGAAGCTACATCTCATAAAGGACAAGGAAAGGCCCAGACTTAAGAGGAAGGCACGATGATCAGAGAGCAGAGAGCGAGACAATCAACATGCAATGAGGGGAGGGCCGGGGAGAGGGTTGAATGATTGAGGCTTGGATGTGAAGGAGATTTGAGGATACTGGATACCTAAATTTAATTTTAGATTTAGAGTCAATAGTCAAAAAGAGAGCACTGAATGTGTCGTATGGAATGTGAACATCGTTAGCATGAATTGAGCAATAAACGCATCAACTTATGTGACTCTTGCTATAAAGCTCAGCGCACCATAATGGCGAAAAGGATATGTAAGAACCAGACACGCTATGTGGGGTTTGTGTGGCTTCAGATTTTCGTACCCTAGTCCCACCACATTTATCGACCGACACCAAAGGGAAAATTGAAAACTTATATTATCAATTAGCATAGAAAAAGAGAGGCAACACCTTGAAAGATTGACAACTTATGTGTCTCGGTCGTGAACCTATAATAATCATAATTACCAAGATCGTGAAATATCAAGTTGAAGAATATGTTAAATTTTCAATTTCATCCAAAAGTTCATGCGTTTGCAAAAACAATTTTTAAAAACACTTCTCAATAGTTTTTAATAATAAAATTTTGTTTGAAAACTCAAATAAAAGGAAAATTTTTCCAAGTTCTTCAATCGAAGTTTATGACTCAAAATACTATACCAAAATAGCTAAAACATACTTTAGAATTATTCTCAAAAATCACATATTTTCAAAAAGAAAAAATCTCCTTTTCTAAAATATATTAAACATGTTTTTTGAGTTAAAAAACTTAGGTGACGTTTGTTTTTTGGTTGAATAGAAATAGCTAAAATATTTAACTTTTTTTATTCAGCTAAAAATAATCTGTTGATATTATTCAACATAATTAAAATGAACCTATTGATAATAAATTCACTTTACTTATGTTAAATGATGTCAACAAATTACTTTTAACTTAATAGAAAAAGTCAAATATTTTGGTTTTTTCTATTCAACTAAAACATAAACACAACAACCTTAGACTTTTTCAAACTTAATTTGCTTGAAAATGTCAAAGTAGAATTGAGTTCGACCTCTTGTTAATCCAATTGGCATTTATGGCACATGGCCCCATAGAGACTCAAACTCAAGATTCCCAATCAATGATAATTCCAATTCCAATCTAAGCTATAATTTTATTAAAGACCTGGAATTATTGGTTAAATTATTAGATGATGAACTGTCTGTATATTCTAGTCTTGGACTAGGAGATGACACCTTCAAATAACATGATCCCATGTGTCAGTACTAAAGGGGAGGAAGGGAGATGACACTTCAACGTACAATGATAGAAATGCCATCTAGCTAGGGTTGGGGTCAACACGGTGCAAATGATGAAAATCCAATAATTCTGAGGACTTCTAAAGTAAGACATGATAATCAATAATAGAAGGAAAGGAAAAGCGGGGGCCACGATCTGATGAGCCAACTAAGGAGATGGGCTCTGCTAAGGGAAAATCTGAAAAAGTGTGCTTCACCATCCAAGTCTTCAAAGAATGATAGTTTTTCATTTATACTTTATTTCATTCATGTACAGAGTATATATAGAGGGTAATCACCATTCTAAGAATGGGAAAGGATGATACAAGGAAAGATTAATATAAGGAAATAGCAACTAATATCCTAATATCTCAACTTTCCTAATATCTCAATATTCATAATATCTTAATTTTCCTAATATCTAAATACTAAATGATATAAGAAAATAATGATATAAGGAAAGCATTTCTAATATCTCAACACCAAGTGTTACAATCCATCCACAGGACAATGATGGCCATGGATATCCATCCACTTGCCTGCGCTTTTCTAAGCACAAGTCAACTGTCGATCACTAATGAAAAAAAAAATTGAGAGAATCTCTTCATATTTGTCTCCCTTTGAATCTAGGGACCCGAGAATGAAAACTCATCATTACGTTTTCTTATCTTTCACTCTATTGTCTGTGTTGCGAAACTGAGTTGTGTAGAACAGTAGAAGGAAGTATGATATGAAACTCCATATCATGTTGCTTTGGGTCGAGATATGCAGGCCGAGAATGGGCCTCAAGCCCACCTGGTGAGAGATTTTAATGTCGGCCCAGTGGGCATCCTTAAACAAATGGCACTTCCTTAAGGCCTGCAATCAATATCCGAATTAAAAGACTAAAGTAATTTCTTGTTTAAGAATAAAGATTTCTAATTAAATATAAAAAAAATTGGATTATGTTTCACAAAAATGATGAATTGGTATTATTTAAATGTTTGTTTCGACACATTCTATAAACGAACCATCCTTTCCTACCAAACTTTGAATCAGTTGGAGAGTGATTGCTTTTCTGCCACTACAAGTCACATTGATTTTTGGGACAATCATGGGTTGACCAGTAACACTCAGTTTCAATTATTTATCTAATCCAAAGAAGATACTAAACTGCCATGACATCCAAAGAACTGTGTGCTCTGAATTTGGAGGTACATTATACATAGTAAACTAAAATATAGCATGATGATTCGTTTGTCTTGCAGCGATTCTTAAATTCAGCTATGGGTAAAGCATAGCTTCCACCAAAACCCAACACAATTTTTTAGTGTTACAGATTCCAGGAATGTAAATTCTTTAAGTGAAACTATTTTCTAAGTTATCCTTTCCCGGATTCTCGTTGTTTGGCGGTGGGTCCATTCAGCACAATCCTAACCACATGATACTAAGATCAAACTTACAGAATGTATCGAGCTTATATAATATAATATGCTGTCCCTATTCATTTTTATTTGATCCTAGTCAGAAGTCAGAATCTTCCTCGTTTTTTTTTGTTTTTTTGGCATCATTTATTGGGATTTCCTAAGTAAGAGAAGCCTATACTCTTTTTAACTTTAGTTTTTCTGTGGCCAAGATCAGCCTTCCCGTCTAGTTAATTCATGGATGGGGCGAATACTTCGAAGAGTTACAGCGGCATTATTGGCAACGAGAGAGAGAGGTTGATCAAGCCCAAGGCCCAGACACCGTGCACCACTTGTGTGCCTGCATGCAAAAAGCGCGTCGTAAATGGCGTTGCTGCGTTGTTTTTCATGTCTCTAGAGCGCTTCTCTTGCGTCAATATTGAAACCCAAGATGACTCCGACGATGCTAATGATGTGCCTCTCGTCCACTGTGATGCGAGTCCCGGGCAGGAGACTCGAGTGGTAATTCGGAGATCAATAGATCATGGGGTGGCCGGAAAGGAGAATTAAAGATGGTTCTGCCGTGGGTTTGTATTTCTTTCATTTTACGCAAAAATGTATAGCTAATTGATAAATTGTTGATATGTAATTGGAAGTAGACGTGGTTGTTGAGTGCCTAGCATGTTAAAACACAGAAATTTTTTGATCTTCTTGAATGACATTCATCAATTTTCAGGTTGTCTTTGATCGTCCTAGAGCTTTTGTAAGTAATGTTCTTTAAAATCATTGGTATAAGTTGAGTGGAATGAGGGAGAGTACTCTTATTTCATCAAAGTTATTCAGCCAAAAATAGCTTTCTTATTTGAAAATGTGTGGAATGAAAGTTTAATTGTTTGGTTAAACACTCTTTCTAAAAAGGTCGTGTCGCTGAGGAGGGCCATTAACAGGTACTTAAGAAAGTCTTGAGGGGGATTGTCACTCAATACTTTTGAAAATCTATTATAATCTTTGATTTGCAGAACTTCTTAAGAGGGGGGTGTCAAGACATAGTTTTCTTGCTTAAGCCTTTTTCTTTTTTAGGGTTTTCTTCTTCTTTAATCATTCTAGATGTGTAAGAATGAGAATGAGAATAATCAATCAACCACATCGATAAACACATGATGTATAGAAAACCTACCTCAATAATCCCATAGAAATCCTATAAATGTAAAATTATGAATCTAGTCAACTACCAAGCAAATGAAAAGTCCACTTGTGGAGTCTCAACCTTATATAGACAAATACATATTTATTGCCAATTAATTTCTAGATTAAAATTTTAGACCTTAGATGAAATATTTCAGTAGTTCAAATCAGTTTTTTTTTTTTTTTTTCATGTTATCCGATTCAAGTTTTATAGACATTTTTTTTTTTTTTTTTTAAGTGTGACATAATGTTCAATGTTTTTGTTTTCCTCTATGACAATTACCTTAGTTCAAATCTCTTAGAAGAGATCTAAAGATTCTTTTTAACCACCTTAGATTTAAGAATTTTCTCATATGAATTGACGCATGAATTAAAAATGTCACTCAATTCAACATAGAAGTTAGAGCAATTTTTAGCTCTTGCATTATCATATTTTATAACTTGGTTATTAGTATTTAGATTTTGGACAACTTTATAGTTTTAAAGTACCTTCATATGTTATAGGCCCCACACCTTTTTAACACATGCATAAGTTGCAATCCCTTGCTAAATATCTTAAGTTTTATATCATTAAAGATGATATAACTATGACTTTAACTTTACTACTTTCATTGTCAAGCTTGTCCTTATATTTGGGCTTAAGTTCACTAATTGATCTTTCGGCTACATCTAATTTTAATCTACATCCCTATCAAAATCCAACTGAATTCCAAACTCTTTCCTCTTTACATTTTAAAAAGAAAAAAAAAACTATAGGTGAACTTTCTAATGGAAATAATTGTTTCCATCAAAGCAAGAAGGATTAATAATCTATGCTTTCATTCATTGCAGTTTTATGAATCAAGAAAATTAGTTAGAATCGGAAAAGAAGTTGATTTTTAATTTTAACATGCTTTGATATCAATTAAAAGTATGTTTATCTTGATTCATAAAACTAACTAGAAGAAGGGGGTAAATAGGTGGTTAGATTGTTCGTGCTCAATAATTAGATTTTTTTTTTTTCATAGGTCTTGTCTTTCTTTAATAAATATAGATGCCCAAGAACGAGGATTACTAATAAATATGTGATATACATGGAAAACTAGTTATAAACCATCATAACACTTTATACTCTAATGGATACCAGAACTTCTAATAGAGATGCAATCAACCATCACAAACTTCTTCAAATACGAATTTTTCTATTTAGAATTTAAAGATTTCTTCGTAGGATAATGACAATGTGGAATTATAGTTTCGAAAAACATTGTTAACACATAGACATGTTTATATAACAAGAACCCTAATGGACCAAGTTTGACCAAAACATACAAAACCTGTATTGGGCGCTTGAGCGTTTCATACAATTTTTAGTCATTTTCCATTCAATTTGACCGTTTTCCTAAAAACAACTTCGGTATACAAATGTATGTTTTACCTCACTATCATATTCCCCAAGTTGTACATTCTTATTGCCTAATAACTAATATTTCACTCAACTAACCTAAATCTTCAAGCCCAAGAAAGTCCCAAGGAAGTATATAGTTCTAAATTATCATGTTTAAAGAAAAATTATTCACCAACATCTAGCTAATCTAGCTCACTAACAACTAATTAATCTAACTTACTAACAACTTGGCCTTTTATTTTTTTTTTAAAAAAAAAATAATAATTGTGAAAGTACACTTATTACATAAGGTTTCAAAAAAATTTATTATACAAAGTACCTCTATGTCTCAAAAAGTCAAAATAAATAGATGGTAAATTAAAGCTACATCTTAGATTTTCACTTATTCTTTTGTCTTTTATGTTTAGTTGCAATTAAGATTTAAAGTCAAAAGACAAAGTTATAATTTTTAAAGAAATGATATTACTATTATAAAAGTTTACTAAATATTAAATAATTTTGCTATTAAGCTTAATCTAATAATGTCTAAGCATAGTTCTAGGGTTTGATAGAAACTTGTGACTAAATATTTTGTGTCATATGGTCATTGCTTTGTGTCATCAGCTTGCAAAACTTCTCTTAATTCTGCTAAGGCCATTATCCTATGGTCACTGCTTTTTGTTCTAAATTTTTTTATTAAATTAAATCTAATTTATTTTCCCTTGTTGAATAACAAATATTGTAATGACATATATTTTGTATTTAAAAAATATTAAATATCAAAATTTAATGTGTTATAAAAAAAACGAAAATAAGCAACAAGAAAAATAAGAACACACGGATTTACATGAAAAACTTTAAATAAGAAAAACCATGAATTTAAAAATTGATACAAAATGAGAGAGTATGAAACCCATAAATTCCTAAAAACCTATACACCATCCCATATATATATATATATATATATATATATATATATATATATGGGAGAGAAATAAATAAATAAAGTAACACTATCACATATATATAGAGGATCGAGCCATCAGCCCAATCCCTTCAGTATCACCACAAACCCTTCAAAAAATCTATAATTTTTTTTCACTATATATGAACTTTTCAGGTCAGATCAATAAAGAATTTGGATCACTAAGCTCTAACAATATGTTTTTATTTCACTTTTTAATTTTCTTTTTCGGATATGATATATGTCATTAAATAAAAAATTTTAAGATATCCTTATTTTTGTCACATATAATATTGTTGATTTTTGTGTAATGATTTCTGATGAAAATTAGAGAAAAATAAAAAGAAAAACACATAGATTTAACGTGGTTTGGCCAATTGCCTATGTCCACGAGAACATGAAAAAAAAACTTTCACTATATCTCAAATTATGGTTATATTTGAGGGTATTTATACTAAAACTTAGGTAATGAAATTTCAAAAGTATCTCTGAACCATACCGCAGGAGACAACTCGCACTCAACAATAAAAATATAAATTTGAATGACAAATGTCGTCGCTCCGCTCGAATATTTATCTATTTTTCTTCATATGTCTTTCACTCAATATGAGCCACGTATTACAAAAGATATAATAGAAATATATTATATCCCTTCAAAGTTAAGAATTTCAAATTTATTAACGTCCTATCATCTTTTTCCCGTTCAAATTTCTATCAACTTAAACAATCGATTGAGGTATCTTTTTGTATATTTTGCATGTGATGGATATGGGAAAGAAAGATAAAAAGAAAAAAAGGACGACTCCAACTCCTTTTGCCCGGGGGGTTTTAAAAAAATATGTTGCTTCCTAGCTTTTTCTTTTTCACCAGACAAGCAGTGACAGGGGCAAGTGGACAGCACGCTCTTCTTTTTACCAAAATTTCCCAGTTATGCAGCCCAAAAGTCGAAATACGTACCCACTTCCAGAAACACTTGCAAATTCCTACCAATCAACCTCATGGTACCTAGCTTTAAATCACTTTGAATCTTCTGTCTTCTCTCCAGACCTCCTCTCTTCTGGCCAAGGTATCTTTCAGATGAAGCCAACTCTCCATGCATTCATCAATATTTTACATACAACATTGTAGTCAAAGCCTATTGCTAGCTAGATCTCAAGCCTCAACAGAAACCAATTTCCCTAGCTTTGCTCATCATCATCACTAACTAATTTTACCAAAAAATTATTACATGCGACAATTAATTAATTATAAGTTGTGTCCAATCACCAAAAAAAAACAAAAGAAAAAAGAACAAAAAAGCAAGGTGTGTTCTTAATTCTTAGGGAGGTTATTTAAAAAGAGGGGAAAGGAAAAAGGAAACAGAAGAGCGCGCTTTTACCCATATTTGGTGGTTAGACTTGGAGGCTAGAGCTCCACGAGCTACACTTTTGAATGTCGGCCTCATGCTAACCATATGCTCTCAAATAATTACAAGTTCTGGTTGTGTTTCTTTGTGTTTTTAAGTTCCATCTTTCCACCCCACTCCCCATATGACTATTCTAGCAGCCTATAGATTCCCCACATAAACTACCCCATTAATCATGATTCTCCTCTTTCTAACTACCAAAGATTTGGCGATTCCCATCATCCTATCAATTGCAAATATGAAAGATTCACTTTGACTTGGCTACGCTCAACTGGTTTTGCCATATGCCATGTGCCACATACCCTATGCCCTGCCCTATGCAAAAGCTATGTCGCGTGTTTGAACCTAACTCTTGTCTCTTTCCGCATGCATGCAATTTCTTTAATTCCCCTAATTTCGTGGACTCGCAATTCAGTATTGCATTGCAGCCATTGCAAGTTGGACGAGTTGCTGAAACAGGAAATCAAAGAATCCACTACCATATCTACAGTGGCAGACAGATTTTCTGGTCACCGTTCTTTTTCAGGCGTACCTCAACTATTTTTGTTTTACGGATGTGGCTTTACGAAAAATGGAAGGGAAGGGAAGCCCCCAAAGCCGGCTGGGTGAGATGGTGAGCCATGAGGAGCCGAGTGGCTCACGTGGCTCCACGTAAGCAACTTTGTAAAGAAAGGGGTTGGGAGGTGATGAAGGGGTGAGGATTGAGACACGTGGTGGAGGTGGATCCCACGGCATTTTGTTTCTTCATGAGTAAGCTATTAAACCAATCTATGAAGGGACCCACTAGATTATGTCACACCATGTCTCTTTAAAAAGCAGGGTCGGCCCACCATAGTGCCCGGTGACTCAAAAGCGGTTTCCTCTACATACAGGGTACGCTTAAAAATACGTTTTTTTGACGAAATTGCCCCTGTGCATCACCCATGTGGGACCCACCATCGCTCCTTAGCTTGTCCATAAATAGCCGCCCCCTATGCTGAACTTCTTCCCTTTTCTCCCTCCAACCTTCTCCACTCCCTACAAGCGGTTTTCCGGAGACTTTTTTTTGTTGTTTTTTTCTCCTCTTTTTTAGTCCAGTTTTCCGGTCATGATGTCATCAGAAACTATGCTCGTAAGCCCATTTCCGTCTTTCGAGGGTGGCTTCACGCCCTGGGACAGCCAGGAACTTTTTTCCATCTTCCAATCACAAGAGCCGGTTCGTTCGAATTCCGGGTCGGATGAGTCGAACAGGAAGCCTGTCAATTCGAGTTCCGGTTCGGATGGCCCGAACCGGAAACCCTTGCATTCAAACTCCGGTTCAGATGGGCCGAACCGGGAGGATTCAGCGGCGGAGGAGCGTAAGCGGAGGCGGATGATATCGAACCGGGAATCGGCGCGGCGGTCTCGGATGCGTAAACAAAAGCACATAGAAAACCTGAGGAACCAGTTGAACCAGCTTAGGATCCAAAACCGGGAACTCACCAACCGGTTACGCTCCTTTACTTATCATTCCCACCTGGTAGACAGTGACAACGTGCAGCTCCGCTCGGAGGCTATTATCCTCCGGCGGAAGCTGTCGGAATTCCGGCAAATATTAGTTTTCCGGCAACTGCAGCGGCAGATCTCCTCTGCATGGCCATGCAATAGTGTCACCACCTCCGTCAACGAACAAACCCCATCATTAATCACGTAATCTTAACCATAATAACGGCCCTTATTAATTTCTAAAACAGGAATATAGATGGAGGAACACCTCTCTCTTTATATCATATATATCTATATATATATATATCCACCTATCTGTAAGTAAGCAGAAAAAAAAAATTTGCTGTTAGAAGCAAAGAAACTAGTGGGATTTTTGGAAAATGGAGGTTTTGGTAATTAAAAATGGAGCTATTATTCTGTAAAGATTTGGTTAGTGTTTGTTTTATTTAAGGCATTTTGGTGTTTTGTTCTTGTTTTCCTCTTTCAAATCCTCATAGTTCTAATCTCCACAATGCCCATATTTCATTTCATTCTCTATATTAAAATCTCGGTCACATCATCTACTGCGACTTATTTGAATACATATATTGAAATGGGACATGGGGACCAAATTATATCATCCCATCGTGCCCTCTGGACTTGTCTCATGGAGCTGTTTCAATTATTAAAATAGACCATCTCCCACCATTCAAGAGCAATGAAATGACCAAAGAAGCCTCCCCCCATTAATCAAATTGTCATGCGTGCGAATATGCATAAGTCTCTCAAACCCTCAAAGGTCAAGCAATGTTCATGAGCTTGGGTTGACGTGTGGTTCCATCAGCTACTACTACTGTGTGTGTCCCCTCCATACATATATATAGCCACTGCTTGAATGACAGGTGTTCCTGCTAGGGCATTTTCGTCTCTACGCACTCATTTATTTCCCCGCAAATTACCAAAACAGCCCAAGGCATCCGATGCCATTCTTGTTTTATTATAATCCTTTTCCATACGAGAGCTAACAAGTACAAACTTTAGCTATTAACTCCTCTTTTTTCTTTGGTAAACTTGCCTAAGCTACGTTGTCGCTCCTAATTTTCTAATCATTTCTCAACCCATTATTGGATAAGGAAAATAATTAGGGTCTCAATTTTTCTAATCATTTTTTAACCCATAGTCTTTGTCACCTTAATATATCAAGCATAAAATATCTAAATTATTATGTCATGTCACATATCTTGCATAAGCAATATTAAAAAAATTAAAATAAAAATAGGGATTTCGTATTTGTTTATAAAAATAAAAAATATAGTTACGTACTTAAAAACTTTGACCCACAAATGAGAATGACGGGTAAAAATTGGATTCTTGAAGGACGTGTGAAGTCCATTGAGGTTTCTACTTTGTGTATATATTGCATATGTAAGATTGCAATGACGCAAAAGTAATGAAAATTTAATAACTTTAAAAAAGATAGTTCTAAAAATGAGGCCTGCAGGCAGCAACTAATAATGAAAGACGTAAGCCAATAAATCAATGGCAAAAAGGATGCTCATGTCACCCCTATAATAATTTACATTTATGGCTTTCGATAAAAGTGGTGATCGAGTGAGTAATTAATAATGAGGCCATTTTCATCCCCCTCGAGCACCACGCATGATGCATCCGAAAGCGCCATGGGTGTTCCCCGCATGTGGCGATGCGAATTGGTGATTGCGAGATGGATCATGGACCTGGGCATACGTACTCGCGAGGAGGAGTGGATATAAGGAGGCAAAGGGCATGACGTTAACGTGGGGCGAGGCCGCGGGGGGGAGTAGGTATGATTAAAACCCATATCGAATCAGCTTCAAAAGCATCTGTTTTTGGGCACCGAGGTGTCGTGACTTTGTCTCTTCCTTTCTTCAGTAGTAAGTTATAAATTATAAGTATAGACACCCCAATATTATTCTTTTGAATTTTCAAAACCCATATTTAGCCACGTGTCACATGTCCACATCTCTTCCACTTTAATCAAAGTTTCCAAAAAATAATAACAAATTGATGTGAAAAAACTTTAAAATATATATATATATATATATATATTGGGTCCTGATTTTCCATCCGGCCGGCCACGTTTTTAAATAATCAATTCTGGTTGCTGACAAAATTGGCTTATTACGAATGGTAAGAAAGGTGGGAGTTGACTTTCTGATCAATTCATCAAACATATATACATATATTTTTGTGGTTGTGGCTTGTGAGTATATATACCGACAAGATTTATACTACAGTCATCACTTTCTCCACAATGTTAGACGCATTCAATTTGATCATTACATTGGCCATTTGGTCATGGGTGGGGCACATTTAAACTTCGATCATTCTAATTGGATATTTGCCTGATTTTTCTTGTTAAATGAAAAAAAAATATATATTAAAAAAATGTTACAACGAAAGTCATGTGGAAATTTCAATATTTGGTGAAGCGCATAGCCTAAGAAAGTGGCATAAATGCTAGGGATCTTTTCACTGATCGAATTAGACAAAAGAAACAAGAGTGATAAAGAACATGATTGCATGTTTTACTTTATTGATATAAGATCCCCCACTATCTTCTCCAACTAGCAACTCTGGATATAATAGCATGACCCAACTATATACATGAATTGTTTTATTCCAACTAAATATATGCTAGTAGCCTCCATGGCCAACCATCGAGTAGAAATTCTGTGACACGACTTTCTACTTTATAAGGCCATTTATAGGGCCATCCATCTTCTCCAAATTGTCCAAATTGGGTCACTCCATTTTGCAGAAGACCCAAAAAGTTTTCCATGGAAGTACTACTCTTAGAACTCAGACCCAGAATCAAAAGTCGTTTCGTTTGAGCTGTACTTTGGTGAGGAAAGAGACAACCCCATCATCTTTTCTTCGATGGCCAGGGTGCCAACTTGTGGGTAATGAATATAAAACTAGGAAAAGATTATAGATCTTACTGTGCCTTTAAGGAAAGTAAAAGCCATATTTTACGTGGAACAAGATTGATTTTTCAAAGTCGAGGTGTTGGGGATTGGTCATCTGGCCTCTGAAATTTACTCCATGGTCCACAATACCTTATTATAATGGATTTTTTAGCCTTTGAATTATGGATCAAACTAATAAGTTGACATAAAGGAAGTAAAGAAAAGAAATATACAAGCCCACTGCCCACTGCCCACTACACGTCCAAAGATAAGATGGACTTCTCTGAACCAGTAAACGTTGTTGGAGATTCTGTACTCTCAGGTCCACTCCACCCTCATTCATAAACAAATATCATATCACCCACCACCCACTTTCCACCGTTCCAGTAATATATAGGGGAAACATATATCTGAAATGGTGTTGGTTCACAGTGATGCCCACATGACCAGCTCCAAAAGAAATATCATATACTATGAAATTAGTGTTCTACATACATAAGTATGAGGCTGCTTTTCGGAAGCATGGCGAATTGAATCTGTTTTTCTTTCTTGCCTTTTCTTTTCCATAAACTAAAGAAGAATCACTAGAGGCATGTCACACAAGGACAATAATTCAGATACGGACCTTTAGGGCCTATTTGGTTCTGTTTTCATGAACTGTTTTCTATTCTTGAAAACAAAAAATACAAAAAATTTATTAAGAAAAATATGTGTTTTTTGTTTTTTTTATACTTTTCGTGTTATCAAAAACCACTTTTTTGAAAATAATAAAAAGATGTTTTCATTATTTTTTCACTATTCAAATAATTGATTGTTTTTCGTGTTTTCTCTTTTTTTTTTTGTATTTTCTTATATGTTTTTTATGTTTCAACAAATGTGAGCACCCCCCCCCCCCCCTCACAAACCATTTCTCATTCCTTAAATTATTGAAATTAATATACTTACACAAGATTATAAAGTTATCATTTGTTTAAGAAAATTATAACTAGTGTAAAATTTTCAAAATGAAATAATTTTTTTAAATTTAAATTAATTGTGCATATAAAATTTATTTAAATATTTATAATATCAAATTAATAGAAGAAAGCATTTTATTAATTAAAAAAATAACTTTCAAATATGTTTTTTTATTTTATTTATTCTAAAAAACTTTTTTATTAACTCAATCAAACATGTCTTTTTTTTAGAACAAAAACTACTTTTTAGAATTCAATTTCTAAATACAATTTTTTTTCTTCTAAAAATACAAAAAATTGTTCTTAAAAACTGTTCTCAAAAACTGTTTTTCAAAACAATTTTCAAAAACAGCAATCAAATAGACTTTTAATTACTTGGGCTGGAACCAGTTTACTTGTGCTCAGATTAAAATTTTAATATTCATAATTAGTTTAAATTTTGATTAATTAGATAATTAATTTAAAAAATAAATCAAAAACTACCAAATTTAAAAAAAAACAAGTGTCTTCTTTAATATTATTTTTAATTAAGGAAGTATATTGCAAAATATTAAGATCGCCAAATATGATATTAAAAGCCTTTAAATTTCAAGTTTTACGATCAAAATTTACAAAAATGTTTTTTCAATCTGAGATCAAACCATTCAAACCCCAAATTGATATTAATGTTCATATCAACTTAAACCCCAAAGTCAAGTTAAAATTCAAGTCATACTAAGGCCCGACTTATAACAAGACTTAAGGGCAAAAGTTGACTCAAGTTAAAGCTCAAATTCAAATCATTCAACATCAAATTTCTTCAAGCCCAATTAAAATAGAAAAAATTAAAGAATAATTAGATTCATTTTAAAAGAACTCAAAATTCGTTGTCAAAATTTATTATGAGCAAAAAAATATAAACAATCTAAATTTTAGTTCAATGATGGGAAGTGGTCTCTCTCTCCACTCATTGTGTTTTTCCATCCTAGCGTTCTCTATTACAAATCAATTACACAAAGAAGTGAAAGTAGAAGGGCAAAGATTCAAAGGTTTCAAGATTATTATTTTTATATATTCTATAATCAAAGTTTAGTGTCATGGATCGAAGTATCGACTCTTTTTGAACAAAATTTTAATTGGTGCTTAATCATAGAATGTCTAACATAGAAGCAAAATTTGTGGCATGTTAGAAGGCCACTTCTCATGTGTGTTGGTTAAGGAACTTCATCTACAGACTTTGAATTTTCTATTTCATTTTAAGACTACTGAGAACTTCATGTGATAATTTTATTCTAAATTTCTTCACCAAATATAAAACCCACTTCCCATGTTAGCAAAATTTGTTCAAGAAGTTAAACCTTGGAACTTAACCTTCCCTCAATGGAGCCAAAAAGAACACCCTCTAAGGCCAAAAATGGCCTTTTCCACACTAAACTTTGGCATTCCAGCATGGCTTTATCTTAAAGAAAAACACTGGATTCACAAGGGTTAAACTGGTTGTTGCATAGACAATTCAGGGAAGAACTTTTAGCAATCATGCAGTCAAGGTGGAGAAGTGGAGGAAGGGGTTATATAGATTTCAAGGATCTTATATAATATGTATCATGGCTCTGTTCAAAGCATTTCGAAATGTTCATTGTACTCCATGGACGCTTAGCAGGGACCCACAAAGCTAACACGCTACTATTTATATATATGAGCCGTAATTCAAGCCAACTTCTTCATTTTAGTTGTATCTGCATACTTACTGAACTACAGAAAAGATACAAAAAGATTGTGAGGGGGAAAAAAGGAGATAATTACATGCACTGCTTTGATGCCTTGGCAGCTACAGGACCTTCATGTCTAAGACTAGACAAAATGCACTGCCTTAAAGAAAAAAAACTTTCACCAGAAGGAAAATTGCTTCAACTCCAAGGGAGCTCAAAAACTAAATAATAGAAAGGGGGAAAAGGACACAACTGTGCAGTACTGGTGATACAATTAGTCATTCAATTGCAATGAATAAGGCACAGAAAGTGAATGTACGGTTACAATCATGATTAGCCTCTTCCCCTGTTTTAAGCATCCACTCTTTTATGAGTTTTATCAACGCACAGATTACGGCGCCTTCTTTTCTTTTCCTTTTTTTTCAGTGGCAGACTAGAGAGAAAAACAAAGCTGATAAGAACAGAAATGTTGGAATTATTGTTAGCTACAAGATTAAAGGAAGAATCAACAAGTAGATGTGTGCTAAAACCATGGGTTGATCAGGGTTTAATTATATTTTGTTATTAACGCAATAGAGAAAAGAGCTGCCCTGCCTCATAACCGTGTGTTTTCTTTCCTTTATTGAACCTTCTGTCATACCCACAAGGACACAACGTGCAAACTAATTAGGTTAGTTTGGTCAGCTATGCCGATCAGCAGTTCAAATTTCAGTCCTACTATGTTCAATGACTGACATTATTTTTAAAAGCTCTTGCCATCATCCCCTTAGCAAATTCCTGTTCCAAGAAAGCAACACTTCAAAATGGAGCACACTAATCCTACATTCCAGTGCACCTACTGGAGCATTTCCCCTAAAATATTATCTCCAATGACGCCCTTTTAAACGAACAACTAAATTCAAACCAAAATGCCCCACTTTTCATAACCACTTCAGATCAAATCTTTCCTTTTTTTTAATATCTCATGCATTATGGACCTAATGCTCATCTAGAACAATTCTCAGCAAGTCCTCAAACAGAATTGATGCAAAAGAGGAAGAAAAAAAAAACTGTGTTTGATACAATAAATACATGGGGAATCTTATTTATCTAATTGATAAAGAAAACAAATATGTAAACAAGGCATGACCAAGTTAATCAGGTGAAAGAAATTCAAACAGATTAATCTGCAATCTCTTGTGAGTTGTAAGTTGTTGCTTGAAGTAAAATCAGATACCAGAAGTGTAACACTGGATGACAAACCCAATGTGGAAGCCACCAAGAAAAACGGAGAGCACAATCCCATCAAATTCAGACAAAATTACAAAAATTAAACTGAAACTTCCTTATAGGAATCATCTTTACATTCATATAAGTTAGAATATTTGAAAAAAGATGATGAGTACCAGAGCACTGCTTCATCCTCCTTACACTGGGTAGACTGCTGTCTCTCAGCCTCACCTCAACCCCCGAACCTTTGCTCTCACTTTGGGAATTGGGGGAAGATGAGTAAGCCTCATCCAACTGTCGTCCTCAACCTCGCATGAATGCTTGCATGAAAATGTAAACTTGCAATTCCTTCTTCCAAACCCAAATCCTTTCTTACTTTCTTTAGGCTTCTTAGCACTTTCAACACTTTTGGTGCATTCCTTGTAGGCTGCGAGAAAAGGGTCCTCCTCCTGCCCCCAAAGGCCCTTTGACGAAGTTCTTCTAAGCGGAGGTTGATCTGGGCATGGAGGAAGAGGGATCTTCACGTGTTGAATAGAGACCTGAGGAGGTGAATTTGATGGTGGTAGTGATGGGGGTGGGGGTGGGGGTGGGGGTAGGGGTAGGTTAAGGGCATAGATTCCTATATTGGCAGGGCACTCCTGGTGGGCAGCCTTGGAAACTCCGGGACTGTCCTCCCATGAGAAGGGCACGCTGCCTTGGGAACGAACCTTCCTGTGACTCATTTTTGGTGTTGTGATCAACAAAGATGTATGGGTAGGAAGGGTTATAAGGCTGTTTTCATACACTACACGCCCTCCAACCGCAAAGACCTTTAGGTGTCAAGCAAGTAAATCGTGAGGAAGAAGCTGATGTTGCTCTCATACGAATTTAAGGGATTGAAAATTAACGAAGAAAATGAAGCAAGAAAAGAAAAAGACCAAGTTCCTGGGAGCCCAGCTGTGCAGAGCGCAGCAATTTAATGGGTTTGACGAATTCATTGCATATTCTTCGGTTGGTGAAGTGGATGACATATTTGATAACTAATAAAGTGAATGTGAACGTCTCCATGACTCTTACTTGATAAGAGAACCAACCCCAAAATCCCATTTCCGCTGGTTGTAGGAGAAAATACATGCACTTTCTTGGCCATTTTGAAGGATTCTTGGGCAACCACCCCAGGAGTTTGTTCCTTGTATTAATAACCCATTAATTTTGATCAGTTCAGAAGCTAATGTTTCACGAAATCTCAAAAGGGGTTGCAGTTCTAAGAAACTGAGGGGGTTCAGAACTTTGTGACAATAGCATTTCGTTTGGGACAAATAGACGATGGGTTGGTGGGCAGGATAATGATACGAGTGTTTGAAATCAAAAGGATTGTTGACAAGGAAAACGATGTTTTTGTATTTTCCAAGCATGACCCTGACCCTGTCGAGTTATTTGTCAACTTCAACATGGAGATTCAAGGTTGGCGAGGAAGAATGCAACCAATCACCTTTCAAAATATTACAAGTGTTTTGAGTCATTTGTAAGAAAAGATGCTGTTGAAGATAAGAAGATGAGAATTATTGGGTTGTGAAAATGGACATTTTAATGATGGTGTGCACAAAAAACTTGCTGATTTTTTACAATCTGAAGCATTTCAATTGGCCAGCCTTGAGATAAGGTTAAGGCAATCTTTTGAGAGGACAAGTATGGGAAACGTGGAAGTAAAAATTATCCAATTTTCCTCAAGAGAAAATAAATCAGATTTTTACCACTTTAAAGATTTTATGTAAAATGAGAAAATAAAATCTGCCCTTTTTTGGGATAATTTTAGAATAATTTTTATTTATATTTTCAAAATAAATAAATAAATAATTGATAATCTGCCCTTTTTCAAATTGGGCTTTGCCGACAGTCGCGCAGTGGGCCACGTTGACAATTCGAGGCCCAAGAAGCCCCGCCCAATGCTTTTCAAAATCAGGCTGTTGGAGGCCCTGATGCTGCGTCCAATCCAAGATCTCTTTTAAAGGACACAGATCTAGGGTTAGGGTTTCGCCTGTGTAGCGCGACTGCTCTCTCTGTGAATCCCCGAACAGAGGAAAGCCACATCTATAGTCTTCGGCCTCTAGCGCTTCCACTGGAAAATCTCTATTTATTGTTTTCCTTTTATTGTGAAATTTTTTCTTCGACATTTTACATTTTTTTTTTTCCTGATTTTGACAAAATATCATGAGGCAGTGATGACAGAAATCATTTCTCGATTCTGATTAGAATTTCATGAGACCAAAAGCGAGTGTACGTTCGTTTGTCGAACGTATACGGCTTTCTGATGACTGCATTTGTGCGTGTCTGAGCCTCGTTTTTTCTATAATTTTTTGAATTACTTGTATCGAAACTTCAAAGAACGAGAACGGGTGAAGGTTAGGGTTTGGCGATGCTTTTGCGATGATTCCTCGTGCTGAATACGATCAATGCAATAAATTTTCATTTGTCTTTTCACCACAGAAGGGTATTTTCCTATGTTACAGGTTAGGAAAGCTAAAACTGGATTAGCAGTCTAATGGAAGGAGTGCTGAATCTGTATGTTTTCTGCAAATCGAAGATGGCGATGAGGTTGGAATGTGTGTGGGGCCGCCGTTAGGCTTGGGGCTGGGCGCTTGGGCTGCTGATTCCTGATTGCAGGGTTTTAGCCTGGGGGCTTGGGTGATTCTATTGAATCGAGTACTGTTAGAACACACACTGTAAAACTGACACACGGAATCTGCTTAACTGGGTGCAAGGTGATCTTAGAGTACGCTAAGCCCCTCTTGGCTATTGGAGATTAGCGTTATAACCTACGTTTTAGCGCAAATTTCAACTTGCGTTGGATGCCTCTGAGCAGTGTGCATCTGCGGTGAATATTAGTAGGCCTGAACCTCGACAAAACCCAACCCTCCCTACAGTTGGTCTTTGATACCTCAGCCTCTCACATGGACGTACTAGGGTTGATCCCGCATCTCGTCACAGAAAACATTTGACCGAGTTTTGACCAAAAACAATCCATTTTACGAAAAACATGATAAGTTAATTCACATGAGTATCCACGTCACGTTTTCAACTTCACTTAAAATATATAAAATTTTGTTCGTTTTATTTGAAATATTTTAATTAATTTTAAATTTTATTCTTTTATTTTAAATATTTTAAATTTCTTTTTTAGAAAATAAATTTATTATATTTAAAATTAAATGATTAGTTATATCTCATATAATGTTTTTTAAGTGCAATTTTTGAACCTTTTAATCTTGTTATAAATTTTTGTTATTAATTATTTTCGAAACTTTTGATATTTTTAATTTCATATAAAAATATTTTGAAGTAATTTTGTTAAAAAAATTAGCATAGTTCTCTTAAAATTTGTTCATATTCAAGCCCATTGAATATGATATCCATCGAATATGAACAATTTTTTGGAAAAATATACCAAATTTTTTAACAAAATGAAGCCAAAATATTTTTATTAAAATTAAAAATATCAAAACTTTTGGAAATGATTAAAAACAAAAAATTAGAAAAAAATTAAAAGGTCTAAAAATCACACTTAAAAAAATCATATGATATGTGATCAATTATTTAATTTCATTTATTATTTTTAAATATATATATATATATAATATAATAAATTTGTGATGTTAAATTATAGTTAGTCACTATATTTGAACCATTTAAAAAAAAATTATAATCATAATTACCAATTATGATTATGTGACATAGATGTTCTCGTGATTGAAACACACTAAATTGAATCATTTTGTTATATCAACTTTCTTTCTGGATTTTTATTTTAAATGGATTATTTTTTGCCTAAACTCTATTTGACCTCTCAGTCACACTCACACTATTCGCTACAAGCTATTAGTGGCACTGTTAAGGCTACAAGTGGAGACAGTCAAGTTGAGGCAATCAAGAGGACGGTGGTTTTGGCGAATGAGAGTAGGATCATTGAATTTCGGGCAAGCTTTTTCTGGATGGAGTCAAGAGCATAGGGGTTAGACCTTGATGAATTTGTCAAAAAATTCCATTTCATTTTTTCAACTTGGCTATAGAGTGTGCTGCTGGAAGGTACAATGGACACCAGGACGTGACGAGAGAACTGAAGCTAGCAATGCATAGGGTTGGGACTTGGGACAGGGTTGAAACCAGATGAATTTAGTCGGGCAAACCTTCGTCAGCGGAACCAGAAAAGGTGAAATATTTTTTTATAGGTTTTCACATGAGGAATACCGAATATGCTTTGGGAATGGTCAATATAGCAAGATACATCAGACCAGAGATTGGATTATATCCCAGGAACAGAATGGTTACCGATCTTGAAAGATGTTCATGTCCACCTCAACTCAAAGGATCACCATCGTTCAGAGGGTTGTTCCCAATAGTTGCCACCTCGTACCAAAACAACCAGGTGGGTGTAACAGTGATGTATGCAAGTCTCTGACTATTTTTGGGGAGAATTTTTTATTTTTTATTTCCAATGGAAGGCCCCTGGCGCAGGAAACAAGTATTGGAAAGGCAGATTGATGAAGTGATGTGCAGAGGAAATATCAAGTACAGAGGAGAGCAGGCACCTACACCTTTGGTGAGTAATTTAGATCTTTAAAATAATGATTTGTTTTCATGATTTGTCTAGCCCAAGTTGCGCTAGGCTAGATGCCTTCTGTTACATGTACAAGAGGCGAAATGGATAATATTACTCTGCTCCAATGAAATGGTTATTGATAAAATAAGATTAATGGATATTGTTATTATTATTATTTTAAAATAATGTGTTAGTTCAGGTGGTGAATGGCTTCTCTGGTTGTTCTACACAGATTGAATGCGCGAGTGTGGTTGATGTTGAGTAGATTGGGGTGCTTAATGTAGTTTGCTCTTTCCTGGATGGAGTTATTTCGCTGGCCTCCTCCACGTTAACATGTCCGTGGTTTGGCCGCAGCTTAAATTCATAGGTCCACTACTACCTACCCATGCTTTACGCAAGAGATGACAT